>NW_023366759.1:0-95521 GCF_902167145.1 Zea mays | reverse complement strand
TGTTTCCTTGCCATAGATCACATTCTTGGATTTCTGGTGGAGACCATTTCTTCGGTCAAAAATCCGTAGGTGTTAGCCTTCTAGTATTATTGAAAATGGTCGCTCATGGCTATTTTCATAAACAATGGGGGTTGTGTGGCCATTTATCATCGACTAGAGGCTCATAAACCTCACCCCACATATGTTTCCTTGCCATAGATCACATTCTTGGATTTCTGGTGGAGACCATTTCTTGGTCAAAAACTCGTACGTGTTAGCCTTCGGTATTATTGAAAATGGTCGTTCATGGCTATTTTCGACAAAAATGGGGTTGTGTGGCCATTGATCAGTCGACCAGAGGCTCATACACCTCACCCCACATATGTTTCCTTGCCATAGATCACATTCTTGGATTTCTGGTGGAGACCATTTCTTGGTCAAAATCCGTAGGTGTTAGCCTTCGAGTATTATTGAAAATGGTCGTTCATGGCTATTTTCGACAAAAATGGGGGTTGTGTGGCCATTGATCATCGACCAGAGGCTCATACACCTCACCCCACATATGTTTCCTTGCCATAGATTCACATTCTTGGATTTCTGGTGGAGAACCATTTCTTGGTCAAAAACTCCGTAGGTGTTAGCCTTCGGTATTATTGAAAATGGTCATTCATGGCTATTTTCGACAAAAATGGGGGTTGTGTGGCCATTGATTCATCGACCAGAGCTCATACACCTCACCCCACATATGTTTCCTTGCCATAGATCACATTCTTGGATTTCTGGTGGAGACCATTTCTTGGTCTAAAATCCGTAGGTCGTTAGCCTCTAGTATTATTGAAAATGGGTCGCTCATGGCTATTTTCATAAAAAATGGGGGTTGTGTGGCCATTTATCATCGACTAGAGGCTCATAAACCTCACCCCACATATGTTTCCTTGCCATAGATCACATTCTTGGATTTCTGGTGGAAACCATTTCTTGGTTAAAAACTCGTACGTGTTAGCCTTCGGTATTATTGAAAATGGTCATTCATGGCTATTTTCGGCAAAATGGGGGTTGTGTGGCCATTGATCGTCGACCAGAGGCTCATACACCTCACCCCACATATGTTTCCTTGTCGTAGATCACATTCTTGGATTTCTGGTGGAGACCATTTCTTGGTCAAAAATCCGTAGGTGTTAGCCTTCGATATTATTGAAAATGGTCGTTCATGGCTATTTTCGACAAAAATTTGGGTTGTGTGGCCATTGATCATCGACCAGAGGCTCATACACCTCACCCCACATATGTTTCCTTGCCATAGATCACATTCTTGGATTTCTGATGGAAACCATTTCTTGGTCAAAAATCCGTAGGTGTTAGCCTTCGGTATTATTGAAAATGGTCGTTCATGGCTATTTTCGGCAAAATGGGGGTTGTGTGGCCATTGATCATCGACCAGAGGCTCGTACACGTCACCCCACATATGTTTCCTTGCCATAGATCACATTCTTGGATTTCTGGTGGAGACCATTTCTTCGTCAAAAATCCGTAGGTGTTAGCCTTCGGTATTATTGAAAATGGTCATTCATGGCTATTTTCGACAAAAATGGGGGTTGTGTGGCCATTGATCATCGACCAGAGGCTCATTCACCTCACCCCACATATGTTTCCTTGCCATAGATCACATTCTTGGATTTCTGGTGGAGACCATTTCTTGGTCAAAAATCCGTAGGTGTTAGCCTTCGATATTATTGAAAATGGTCGTTCATGGCTATTTTCGACAAAAATGGGGGTTGTGTGGCCATTGATCATCGACCAGAGGCTCATACACCTCACCCCACATATGTTTCCTTGCCATAGATTACATTCTTGGATTTCTGGTGGAGACCATTTCTTGGTCTAAAATCCGTAGGTGTTAGCCTCTAGTATTATTGAAAATGGTCGCTCATGGCTATTTTCATAAAAAATGGGGGTTGTGTGGCCATTGATCATCGACCAGAGGCTCGTACACCTCACCCCACATATGTTTCCTTGCCATAGATTACATTCTTGGATTTCTGGTGGAAACCATTTCTTGGTTAAAAACTCGTACGTGTTAGCCTTCGGTATTATTGAAAATGGTCATTCATGGCTATTTTCGGCAAAATGGGGGTTGTGTGGCCATTGATTATCGACCAGAGGCTCATACACCTCACCCCACATATGTTTCCTTGCCATAGATCACATTCTTGGATTTCTGGTGGAGACCATTTCTTGGTCAAAAATCCGTAGGTCTTAGCCTCTAGTATTATTGAAAATGGTCGCTCATGGCTATTTTCATAAACAATGGGGGTTGTGTGGCCATTTATCATCGACTAGAGGCTCATAAACCTCACCCCACATATGTTTCCTTGCCATAGATCACATTCTTGGATTTCTGGTGGAGACCATTTCTTGGTTAAAAACTCGTACGTGTTAGCCTTCGGTATTATTGAAAATGGTCGTTCATGGCTATTTTCGACAAAAATTAGGGTTCTGTGGCCATTGATCGTCGACCAGAGGCTCATACACCTCACCCCACATATGTTTCCTTGCCATACATCACATTCTTGGATTTCTGGTGGAGACCATTTCTTGGTCAAAAATCCGTAGGTGTTAGCCTTCGATATTATTGAAAATGGTTGTTCATGGCTATTTTCGACAAAAATGGGGGTTGTGTGGCCATTGATCATCGACCAGAGGCTCATACACCTCACCCCACATATGTTTCCTTGCCATAGATCACATTCTTGGATTTCTGGTGGAGACCATATTTTGGTCAAAAATCCCGTAGGTGTTAGCCTTCGGTATTATTGAAAATGGTCGTTCATGGCTATTTTCGACAAAAATGGGGGTTGTGTGGCCATTGATCATCGACCAGACGCTCATACACCTCACCCCACATATGTTTCCTTGCCATAGATCACATTCTTGGATTTCTGGTGGAGACCATTTCTTGGTCTAAAATCCGTAGGTGTTAGCCTCTAGTATTATTGAAAATGGTCGCTCATGGCTATTTTCAAAGTCGCTCATGGCTATTTTCATAAAAAATGGGGGTTGTGTGGCCATTTATCATCGACTAGAGGCTCATAAACCTCACCCCACATATGTTTCCTTGCCATAGATTACATTCTTGGATTTCTGGTGGAAACCATTTCTTGGTTAAAAACTCGTACGTGTTAGCCTTCGGTATTATTGAAAATGGTCATTCATGGCTATTTTCGGCAAAATGGGGGTTGTGTGGCCATTGATCGTCGACCAGAGGCTCATACACCTCACCCCACATATGTTTCCTTGTCGTAGATCACATTCTTGGATTTCTGGTGGAGACCATTTCTTGGTCAAAAATCCGTAGGTGTTAGCCTTCGATATTATTGAAAATGGTCGTTCATGGCTATTTTCGACAAAAATTTGGGTTGTGTGGCCATTGATCATCGACCAGAGGCTCATACACCTCACCCCACATATGTTTCCTTGCCACAGATCACATTCTTGGATTTCTGGTGGAAACCATTTCTTGGTCAAAAATCCGTAGGTGTTAGCCTTCGGTATTATTGAAAATGGTCGTTCATGGCTATTTTCGGCAAAATGGGGGTTGTGTGGCCATTGATCATCGACCAGAGGCTCGTACACCTCACCCCACATATGTTTCCTTGCCATAGATCACATTCTTGGATTTCTGGTGGAGACCATTTCTGGGTCAAAAATCCGTAGGTGTTAGCCTTCGGTATTATTGAAAATGGTCATTCATGGCTATTTTCGACAAAAATGGGGGTTGTGTGGCCATTGATCATCGACCAGAGGCTCATACACCTCACCCCACATATGTTTCCTTGCCATAGATCACATTCTTGGATTTCTGGTGGAGACCATTTCTTGGTCAAAAATCCGTAGGTGTTAGCCTTCGATATTATTGAAAATGGTCGTTCATGGCTATTTTCGACAAAAATGGGGGTTGTGTGGCCATTGATCATCGACCAGAGGCTCATACACCTCACCCCACATATGTTTCCTTGCCATAGATTACATTCTTGGATTTCTGGTGGAGACCATTTCTTGGTCTAAAATCCGTAGGTGTTAGCCTCTAGTATTATTGAAAATGGTCGCTCATGGCTATTTTCATAAAAAATGGGGGTTGTGTGGCCATTGATCATCGACCAGAGGCTCGTACACCTCACCCCACATATGTTTCCTTGCCATAGATTACATTCTTGGATTTCTGGTGGAAACCATTTCTTGGTTAAAAACTCGTACGTGTTAGCCTTCGGTATTATTGAAAATGGTCATTCATGGCTATTTTCGGCAAAATGGGGGTTGTGTGGCCATTGATCATCGACCAGAGGCTCATACACCTCACCCCACATATGTTTCCTTGCCATAGATCACATTCTTGGATTTTTGGTGGAGACCATTTCTTGGTCAAAAATCCGTAGGTCTTAGCCTCTAGTATTATTGAAAATGGTCGCTCATGGCTATTTTAATAAAAAATGGGGGTTGTGTGGCCATTTATCATCGACTAGAGGCTCATAAACCTCACCCCACATATGTTTCCTTGCCATAGATCACATTCTTGGATTTCTGGTGGAGACCATTTCTTGGTTAAAAACTCGTACGTGTTAGCCTTCGGTATTATTGAAAATGGTCATTCATGGCTATTTTCGGCAAAATGGGGGTTGTGTGGCCATTGATCATCGACCAGAGGCTCGTACACCTCACCCCACATAAGTTTCCTTGCCATAGATCACATTCTTGGATTTCTGGTGGAGACCATTTCTTGGTAAAAAATCCGTACGCGTTAGCCTTTGGTATTTTTGAAAATGGTCATTCATGGCTATTTTCGACAAAAATGGGGGTTGTGTGGCCATTGATCATCGACTAGAGGCTCATACACCTCACCCCACATATGTTTCCTTGCCATAGATCACATTCTTGGATTTCTTGTGGAGACCATTTCTTGGTCAAAAATCTGTAGGTGTTAGCCATCGTTATTATTGAAAATGGTCGTTCATGGCTATTTTCGACAAAAATGGGGGTTGTGTGGCCATTGATCATCGACCAGAGGCTCATACACCTCACCCCACATATGTTTCCTTGTCATAGATCACATTCTTGGATTTCTGGTGGAGACCATTTCTTGGTCAAAAATCCGTAGGTGTTAGCCTCTAGTATTATTGAAAATGGTCGCTCATGGCTATTTTCAAGGTCGCTCATGGCTATTTTCATAAAAAATGGGTGTTGTGTGGCCATTTATCATCGATTAGAGGCTCATAAACCTCACCCCACATATGTTTCCTTGTCGTAGATCACATTCTTGGATTTCTGGTGGAGACCATTTCTTGGTCAAAAATCCATAGGTCTTAGCCTCTAGTATTATTGAAAATGGTCGCTCATGGCTATTTTCAAGGTCGCTCATGGCTATTTTCATAAAAAATGGGGGTTGTGTGGCCATTGATCGTCGACCAGAGGCTCATACACCTCACCCCACATATGTTTCCTTGCCATAGATCACATTCTTGGATTTCTGGTGGAGACCATTTTTGGTTAAAAATCCGTACGTGTTAGCCTTTGGTATTTTTGAAAATGGTCATTCATGGCTATTTTCATAAAAATGGGGGTTGTGTGGCCATTGATCATCGACCAGAGGCTCATACACCTCACCCCACATATGTTTCCTTGTCGTAGATCACATTCTTGGATTTCTGGTGGAGACCATTTCTTGGTCAAAAATCCGTAGGTGTTAGCCTTCGATATTATTGAAAATGGTCGTTCATGGCTATTTTCGACAAAAATGGGGGTTGTGTGGCCATTGATCATCGACCAGAGGCTCATACACCTCACCCCACATATGTTTCCTTGCCATAGATCACATTCTTGGATTTCTGGTGGAGACCATTTCTTGGTCAAAAATCCGTAGGTCTTAGCCTTCGGTATTATTGAAAATGGTCATTCATGGCTATTTTCGGCAAAATGGGGGTTGTGTGGCCATTGATCGTCGACTAGAGGCTCATACACCTCACCCCACATATGTTTCCTTGCCATAGATCACATTCTTGGATTTCTGGTGGACACCATTTCTTGGTTAAAAATCCGTACGTGTTAGCCTTTGGTATTTTTGAAAATGGTCATTCATGGATATTTTCATAAAAAATGGGGGTTGTGTGGCCATTGATCATCGACCAGAGGCTCATACACCTCACCCCACATATGTTTCCTTGTGGTAGATCACATTCTTGGATTTCTGGTGGAGGCCATTTCTTGGTCAAAAATCCGTAGGTGTTAGCCTTCGGTATTATTGAAAATGGTCGTTCATGGCTATTTTCGACAAAAATGGGGGTTGTGTGCCATTGATCATCGACCAGAGGCCCATACACCTCACCCCACATATGTTTCCTTGCCATATATCACATTCTTGGATTTCTGGTGGAGACCATTTCTTGGTCAAAAATCTGTAGGTCTTAGCCTTCGGTATTATTGAAAATGGTCATTCATGGCTATTTTTGGCAAAATGGGGGTTGTGTGGCCATTGATCGTCGACCAGAGGCTCATACACCTCACCCCACATATGTTTCCTTGCCATAGATCACATTCTTGGATTTCTGGTGGAGACCATTTTTTGGTTAAAAATCCGTACGTGTTAGCCTTTGGTATTTTTGAAAATGGTCATTCATGGCTATTTTCGACAAAAATGGGGGTTGTGTGGCCATTGATCATCGAATAGAGGCTCATACACCTCACCCCACATATGTTTCCTTGCCATAGATCACATTCTTGGATTTCTGGTGGAGACCATTTCTTGGTCAAAAATCCGTTGGTGTTAGCCCTCGGTATTATTGAAAATGGTCGTTCATGGCTATTTTCGACAAAAATGGGGGTTGTGTGGCCATTGATCATCGACCAGACGCTCATACACCTCACCCCACATATGTTTCCTTGCCATAGATCACATTCTTGGATTTCTGGTGGAGACCATTTCTTGGTCTAAAATTCGTAGGTGTTAGCCTCTAGTATTATTGAAAATGGTCGTCGACCAGAGGCTCATACACCTCACCCCACATATGTTTCCTTGCCATAGATCACATTCTTGGATTTCTGGTGGAGACCATTTCTTGGTCAAAAATCCATAGGTGTTAGCCTTCAGTGTCATTGAAAATAGTCATTCATGGCTATTTTCGACAAAAATGGGGGTTGTGTGGCCATTGATCATCGACCAGAGGCTCATACACCTCACCCCACATATGTTTCCTTGCCATAGATCACATTCTTGGATTTCTGGTGGAGACCATTTCTTGGTCAAAAATCCGTACGTGTTAGCCTCTAGTATTATTGAAAATGGTCGCTCATGGCTATTTTCAAGGTCGCTCATGGCTATTTTCATAAAAAATGGGGGTTGTGTGGCCATTGATCATCGACCAGAGGCTCATACACCTCACCCCACATATGTTTCCTTGCCATAGATCACATTCTTGGATTTCTGGTGGAGACCATTTCTTGGTCAAAAATCCGTAGGTGTTAGCCTTCGGTATTATTGTAAATGGTCATTCATGGCTATTTTCGACAAAAATGGGGGTTGTGTGGCCATTGATCATCGACCAGGCGCTCATACACCTCACCCCACATATGTTTCCTTGTCGTAGATCACATTCTTGGATTTCTGGTGGAGACCATTTCTTGGTCAAAAATCCGTAGGTGTTAGCCTTCGGTATTATTGAAAATGGTCGTTCATGGCTATTTTCGACAAAAATGGGGGTTGTGTGGCCATTGATCATCGACCAGAGGCTCGTACACCTCACCCCACATATGTTTCCTTGCCATAGATCACATTCTTGGATTTCTGGTGGAGACCATTTCTTGGTCAAAAACTCGTACGTGTTAGCCTTCGGTATTATTGAAAATGGTCGTTCATGGCTATTTTCGACAAAAATGGGGGTTGTGTTGCCATTGATCATCGACCAGAGGCTCGTACACTTCACCCCACATATGTTTTCTTGCCATAGATCATAATCTTGGATTTCTCGTGGAGACCATTTGTTGGTCAAAAATTCATAGGTGTTAGCCTTCAGTGTCATTGAAAATGGTCATTCGTGGCTATTTTCGACAAAAAATGGGGGTTGTGTCGCCATTGATCATCGACCAGAGGATCGTACACCTCACCCCACATAAGTTTCCTTGCCATATATCACATTCTTGGATTTCTGGTGGAGACCATTTCTTGGTCAAAAATCCGTAGGTGTTAGCCTTCGGTATTATTGAAAATGGTCGTTCATGGCTACTTTCGACAAAAATGAGGGTTGTGTGGCAATTGATCATCGACCAAAGGCTCATACACCTCACCCACATGTGTTTCCTTGCCATAGACCACATTCTTGGATTTCTGGTGGTGACCATTTCTTGGTCAAAAATCCGTAGGTGTTAGCCTTCGGTATTATTGAAAATAGTCGTTCATGGCTATTTTCGACAAAAAAGGGGGTTGTGTGGCCATTTAACATCGACCAGAGGCTCGTACACCTCACCCCACATATGTTTAATTGCCATAGATCACAATCTTGGATTTCTCGTGGAGACCATTTCTTGGTCAAAAATCCGTACGTGTTAGCCTTCGGTATTATTGAAAATGGTCGTTCATGGCTGTTTTCGACAAAAATGGGGGTTGTGTGGCCATTGATCATCGACCAGAGGCTCATACACCTCACCCCACATATGTTTCCTTGCCATAGATCACATTCTTGGATTTATGGTGGAGACCATTTCTTGGTCAAAAATCCGTAGGTGTTAGCCTTCGATATTATTGAAAATGGTCGTTCATGGCTATTTTCGACAAAAATGGGGGTTGTGTGGCCATTGATCATCGACCAGAGGCTCGTACACCTCACCCCACATATGTTTCCTTGCCATAGATCACATTCTTGGATTTCTGGTGGAGACCATTTCTTGGTCTAAAATCCGTAGGTGTTAGCCTCTAGTATTATTGAAAATGGTCGCTCATGGCTATTTTCATAAAAAATGGGGGTTGTGTGGCCATTTATCATCGACTAGAGGCTCATAAACCTCACCCCACATATGTTTCCTTGCCATAGATCACATTCTTGGATTTCTGGTGGAGACCATTTCTTTGTCAAAAATCCGTAGGTGTTAGCCTTCGATATTATTGAAAATGGTCGTTCATGGCTATTTTCGACAAAAATGGGGGTTGTGTGGCCATTGATCATCGACCAGAGGCTCATACACCTCACCCCACATATGTTTCCTTGCCATAGATCACATTCTTGGATTTCTGGTGGAGACCATTTCTTGGTCAAAAATCCGTACGTGTTAGCCTTCGGTATTATTGAAAATGGTCATTCATGGCTATTTTCGGCAAAAATGGGGGTTGTGTGGCCATTGATCATCGACCAGAGGCTCAAACACCTCACCCCACATATGTTTCCTTGTCGTAGATCACACTCTTGGATTTCTGGTGGAGACCATTTCTTGGTCAAAAATCCGTAGGTGTTAGCCTTCGATATTATTGAAAATGGTCGTTCATGGCTATTTTCGACAAAAATGGGGGTTGTGTGCCCATTGATCATCGACCAGAGGCTCATACACCTCACCCCACATATGTTTCCTTGCCATAGATCACATTCTTGGATTTCTGGTGGAGACCATTTCTTGGTCAAAAATCCGTAGGTCTTAGCCTCTAGTATTATTGAAAATGGTCGCTCATGGCTATTTTCAAGGTCGCTCATGGCTATTTTCATAAAAAATGGGGGTTGTGTGGCCATTTATCATCGACTAGAGGCTCATAAACCTCACCCCACATATGTTTCCTTGCCATAGATTACATTCTTGGATTTCTGGTGGAAACCATTTCTTGGTTAAAAACTCGTACGTATTAGCCTTTGGTATTATTGAAAATGGTCATTCATGGCTATTTTCGGCAAAATGGGGGTTGTGTGGCCATTGATCGTCGACCAGAGGCTCATACACCTCACCCCACATATGTTTCCTTGTCATAGATCACATTCTTGGATTTCTGGTGGAGACCATTTCTTGGTCAAAAATCCGTAGGTCTTAGCCTCTAATATTATTGAAAATGGTCGCTCATGGCTATTTTCGGCAAAATGGGGGTTGTGTGGCCATTGATCATCGACCAGAGGCTCGTACACCTCACCCCACATATGTTTCCTTGCCATAGATCACATTCTTGGATTTCTGGTGGAGACCATTTCTTGGTCAAAAATCCGTAGGTGTTAGCCTTCGGTATTATTGAAAATGGTCGTTCATGGCTATTTTCGACAAAAATGGGGGTTGTGTGGCCATTGATCATCGACCAGACGCTCATACACCTCACCCCACATATGTTTCCTTGTCGTAGATCACATTCTTGGATTTCTGGTGGAGACCATTTCTTGGTAAAAAATCCGTAGGTGTTAGCCTTCGATATTATTGAAAATGGTCGTTCATGGCTATTTTCGACAAAAATGGGGGTTGTGTGGCCATTGATCATCGACCAGACGCTCATACACCTCACCCCACATATGTTTCCTTGCCATAGATCACATTCTTGGATTTCTGGTGGAGACCATTTCTTGGTCTAAAATCCGTAGGTGTTAGCCTCTAGTATTATTGAAAATGGTCGCTCATGGCTATTTTCAAGGTCGCTCATGGCTATTTTCAAAAAAAATGGGGGTTGTGTGGCCATTTATCATCGACTAGAGGCTCATAAACCTCACCCCACATATGTTTCCTTGCCATAGATTACATTCTTGGATTTCTGGTGGAAACCATTTCTTGGTTAAAAACTCGTACGTGTTAGCCTTCGGTATTATTGAAAATGGTCATTCATGGCTATTTTCGGCTAAATGGGGGTTGTGTGGCCATTGATCATCGACCAGAGGCTCGTACACCTCACCCCACATAGGTTTCCTTGCCATAGATCACATTCTTGGATTTCTGGTGGAGACCATTTCTTGGGCAAAAATCCGAATGTGTTAGCCTTTGGTATTTTTGAAAATGGTCATTCATGGCTATTTTCGACAAAAATGGGGGTTGTGTGGCCATTGATCTTCGACCAGAGGCTCATACACCTCACCCAACATATGTTTCCTTGTCGTAGATCACATTCTTGGATTTCTGGTGGAGACCATTTCTTGGTCAAAAATCCGTAGGTCTTAGCCTCTAATATTATTGAAAATGGTCGCTCATGGCTATTTTCGGCAAAATGGGGGTTGTGTGGCCATTGATCATCGACTAGAGGCTCATACACCTCACTACACATATGTTTCCTTGCCATAGATCACATTCTTGGATTTCTAGTGGAGACCATTTCTTGGTCTAAAATCCGTAGGTGTTAGCCTCTAGTATTATTGAAAATGGTCGCTCATGGCTATTTTCAAGGTCGCTCATGGCTATTTTCATAAAAAATGGCGGTTGTGTGGCCATTTATCATCGACTAGAGGCTCATAAACCTCACCCCACATATGTTTCCTTGCCATAGATTACATTCTTGGATTTCTGGTGGAAACCATTTCTTGGTTAAAAACTCGTACGTGTTAGCCTTCGGTATTATTGAAAATGGTCATTCATGGCTATTTTCGGCAAAATGGGGGTTGTGTGGCCATTGATCGTCGACCAGAGGCTCATACACCTCACCCCACATATGTTTCCTTGTCGTAGATCACATTCTTGGATTTCTGGTGGAGACCATTTCTTGGTCAAAAACTCGTACGTGTTAGCCTTCGATATTATTGAAAATGGTCGTTCATGGCTATTTTCGACAAAAAATCTGTAGGTGTTAGCCTTCGATATTATTGAAAATGGTCGTTCATGGCTATTTTCGACAAAAATGGGGGTTGTGTGGCCATTGATCATCGACCAGACGCTCATACTCACCACCATAAATCCAAGAATGTGATCTATGGCAAGGAAACATATGTGTAGTGAGGTGTATGAGCCTCTGGTCGAAGATCAATGGCCACACAACCTTTCCTTGCCATAGATCACATTCTTGGATTTCTGGTGGAGACCATTTCTTGGTCAAAAATCCGTAGGTGTTAGCCTTCGGTATTATTGAAAATGTTTGTTCATGGCTATTTTCGACAAAAATGGGGGTTGTGTGGCCATTGATCATCGACCAGACGCTCATACACCTCACCCCACATATGTTTCCTTGTCGTAGATCACATTCTTGGATTTCTGGTGGAGACCATTTCTTGGTAAAAAATCCATAGGTGTTAGCCTTCGATATTATTGAAAATGGTCGTTCATGGCTATTTTCGACAAAAATGGGGGTTGTGTGGCCATTGATCATCGACCAGACGCTCATACACCTCACCCCACATATGTTTCCTTGCCATAGATCACATTCTTGGATTTCTGGTGGAGACCATTTCTTGGTCTAAAATCCGTAGGTGTTAGCCTCTAGTATTATTGAAAATGGTCGCTCATGGCTATTTTCAAGGTCGCTCATGGCTATTTTCATAAAAAATGGGGGTTGTGTGGCCATTTATCATCGACTAGAGGCTCATAAACCTCACCCCACATATGTTTCCTTGCCATAGATTACATTCTTGGATTTCTGGTGGAAACCATTTCTTGGTTAAAAACTCGTACGTGTTAGCCTTCGGTATTATTGAAAATGGTCATTCATGGCTATTTTCGGCAAAATGGGGGTTTTGTGGCCATTGATCATCGACCAGAGGCTCATACACCTCACCACACATATGTTTCCTTGCCATAGATCACATTCTTGGATTTCTGGTGGAGACCATTTCTTGGGCAAAAATCCGAATGTGTTAGCCTTTGGTATTTTTGAAAATGGTCATTCATGGCTATTTTCGACAAAAATGGGGGTTGTGTGGCCATTGATCTTCGACCAGAGGCTCATACACCTCACTACACATATGTTTCCTTGCCATAGATCACATTCTTGGATTTATGGTGGAGACCATTTCTTGGTCAAAAATCCGTAGGTGTTAGCCTTCAGTGTCATTGAAAATGGTCGTTCATGGCTATTTTCGACAAAAAATAGGGTTGTGTGGCCATTGATCGTCGACCAGAGGCTCATACACCTCACCCCACATATGTTTCCTTGCCATAGATCACATTCTTGGATTTCTGGTGGAGACCATTTCTTGGTCAAAAATCCGTAGGTGTTAGCCTTCGGTATTATTGAAAATGGTCATTCATGGCTATTTTCGACAAAAATGGGGGTTGTGTGGCCATTGATCATCGACTAGAGGCTCATACACCTCACCCCACATATGTTTCCTTGCCATAGATCACATTCTTGGATTTCTGGTGGAGACCATTTCTTGGTCTAAAATCCGTAGGTGTTAGCCTCTAGTATTATTGAAAATGGTCGCTCATGGCTATTTTCAAGGTCGCTCATGGCTATTTTCATAAAAAATGGGGGTTGTGTGGCCATTTATCATCGACTAGAGGCTCATAAACCTCACCCCACATATGTTTCCTTGCCATAGATTACATTCTTGGATTTCTGGTGGAGACCATTTCTTGGTCAAAAATCCGTAGGTCTTAGCCTCTAGTATTATTGAAAATGGTCGCTGTTAGCCTTCGGTATTATTGAAAATGGTCATTCATGGCTATTTTCGGCAAAATGGGGGTTGTGTGGCCATTGATCGTCGACCAGAGGCTCATACACCTCACCCCACATATGTTTCCTTGTCGTAGATCACATTCTTGGATTTCTGGTGGAGACCATTTCTTGGTCAAAAATTCGTAGGTGTTAGCCTTCGATATTATTGAAAATGGTCGTTCATGGCTATTTTCGACAAAAATGGGGGTTGTGTGGCCATTGATCATCGACCATAGGCTCATACACCTCACCCCACATATGTTTCCTTGCCATAGATCACATTCTTGGATTTCTGGTGGAGACCATTTCTTGGTCAAAAACCGTAGGTGTTAGCCTTCAGTATTATTGTAAATGGTCATTCATGGCTATTTTCGACAAAAATGGGGGTTGTGTGGCAATTGATCATCGACCAGAGGCTCATACACCTCACCCCACATATGTTTCCTTGCCATAGATCACATTCTTGGATTTCTGGTGGAGACCACTTCTTGGTCAAAAATCCGTAGGTCTTAGCCTCTAGTATTATTGAAAATGGTTGCTCATGGCTATTTTCATAAAAAATGGGGGTTGTGTGGCCATTGATCATCGACCAAGCCATGAACGACCATTTTCAAAAATACCAAAGGCTAACACGTACGGATTTTTGACCAAGAAATGGTCTCCACCAGAAATCCAAGAATGTGATCTATGGCAAGGAAACATATGTGGGGTGAGGTGTATGAGCCTCTAGTCGATGATCAATGGCCACACAACCCCCATTTTTGTCGAAAATAGCCATGAACGACCATTTTCAATAATACCGAAGGCTAACACCTACGGATTTTTGACCAAGAAATGGTCTCCACCTGAAATCCAAGAATGTGATCTATGGCAAGGAAACATATGTGTAGTGAGGTGTACTAGCCTCTGGTCGATGATCAATGGCCACAGAACCCCCATTTTGCCGAAAATAGCCATGAACGACCATTTTCAATAATACCGAAGGCTAACACCTACGGATTTTTGACCAAGAAATGGTCTCCACCAGAAATCCAAGAATGTGATCTATGGCAAGGAAACATATGTGGGGGTTGTGTGGCCATTGATCATCGACTAGAGGCTCGTACACCTCACCCCACATATGTTTCCTTGCCATAGATCACATTCTTGGATTTCTGGTGGGGACCATTTCTTGGTCAAAAATCCGTAGGTGTTAGCCTTCGGTATTATTGTAAATGGTCATTCATGGCTATTTTCGACAAAAATGGGGGTTGTGTGGCCATTGACCATCGACCATAGGCTCATACACCTCACCCCACATATGTTTCCTTGCCATAGATCACATTCTTGGATTTCTGGTGGAGACCATTTCTTGGTTAAAAACTCGTACGTGTTAGCCTTCGGTATTATTGAAAATGGTCATTCATGGCTATTTTCGGCAAAATGGGGGTTGTGTGGCCATTGATCATCGACCAGAGGCTCATACACCTCACTACACATATGTTTCCTTGCCATAGATCACATTCTTGGATTTATGGTGGAGACCATTTCTTGGTCAAAAATCCGTAGGTGTTAGCCGTTAGTGTCATTGAAAATGGTCGTTCATGGCTATTTTCGACAAAAATTAGGGTTGTGTGGCCATTGATCATCGACCAGGGGCTCGTACACCTCACCCCACACCCATTTTTTATGAAAATATCCATGAGCGACCTTGAAAATAGCCATGAGCGACCATTTTCAATAATATTAGAGGCTAAGACCTACGGATTTTTGACCAAGAAATGGTCTCCACCAGAAATCCAAGAATGTGATCTATGGCAAGGAAACATATGTGGGGTGAGGTGTATGAGCCTCTGGTCGATGATCAATGGCCACACAACCCCCATTTTGCCGAAAATAGCCATGAATGACCATTTTCAAAAATACCAAAGGCTAACACGTACGGATTTTTGACCAAGAAATGGTCTCCACCAGAAATCCAAGAATGTGATCTATGGCAAGGAAACATAAGTGTGGTGAGGTGTACAAGCCTCTGGTCGGTGATCAATGGCCACACAACCCCCATTTGTGTCGAAAATAGCCATGAATGACCATTTTCAATAATACTGAAGGCTAACACCTACGAATTTTTGACCAAGAAATGGTCTCTACCATAAATCCAAGAATGTGATATATGGCAAGGAAACATATGTGTAGTGAGGCCAGACGCTCATACACCTCACCCCACATATGTTTCCTTGCCATAGATCACATTCTTGGATTTCTGGTGGAGACCATTTCTTGGTCAAAAATCCGTAGGTGTTAGCCTTCGGTATTATTGAAAATGGTCGTTCATGGCAATTTTCGACAAAAATGGGGGTTGTGTGGCCATTGATCATCGACCAGAGGCTCATACACCTCACCCCACATATGTTTCCTTGCCATAGATCAAATTCTTGGATTTCTGGTGGAGACCATTTCTTGGTCAAAAATCCGTAGGTGTTAGCCTTCGGTATTATTGAAAATGGTCGTTCAAGGCTATTTTCATAAAAAATGGGGGTTGTGTGGCCATTGATCATCGACCATAGGCTCATACACCTCACCCCACATATGTTTCCTTGCCATAGATCACATTCTTGGATTTCTGGTGGAGACCATTTCTTGGTCAAAAATCCGTAGGTGTTAGCCTTCGGTATTATTGTAAATGGTCATTCATGGCTATTTTCGACAAAAATGGGGGTTATGTGGCCATTGATCATCGACCAGAGGCTCATACACCTCACCCCACATATGTTTCCTTGCCATAGATCACATTCTTGGATTTCTGGTGGAGACCATTTCTTGGTCAAAAATCCGTAGGTCTTAGCCTCTAATATTATTGAAAATGGTCGCTCATGGCTATTTTCATAAAAAAATGGGGGTTGTGTGGCCATTGATCATCGACCAGACGCTCATACACCTCACCCCACATATGTTTCCTTGCCATAGATCACATTCTTGGATTTCTGGTGGAGACCATTTCTTGGTCTAAAATCCGTAGGTGTTAGCCTCTAGTATTATTGAAAATGGTCGCTCATGGCTATTTTCAAGGTCGCTCATGGCTATTTTCATAAAAAATGGGGGTTGTGTGGCCATTTATCATCGACTAGAGGCTCAAAAACCTCACCCCACATATGTTTCCTTGCCATAGATTACATTCTTGGATTTCTGGTGGAAACCATTTCTTGGTTAAAAACTCGTACGTGTTAGCCTTCGGTATTATTGAAAATGGTCATTCATGGCTATTTTCGGCAAAATGGGGGTTGTGTGGCCATTGATCGTCGACCAGAGGCTCATACACCTCACCCCACATATGTTTCCTTGTCGTAGATCACATTCTTGGATTTCTGGTGGAGACCATTTCTTGGTCAAAAATCCGTAGGTGTTAGCCTTCGATATTATTGAAAATGGTCGTTCATGGCTATTTTCGACAAAAATGGGGGTTGTGTGGCCATTGATCATCGACCAGAGGCTCATACACCTCACCCCACATATGTTTCCTTGCCATAGATCACATTCTTGGATTTCTGGTGGAGACCATTTCTTGGTCAAAAATCCGTAGGTCTTAGCCTCTAATATTATTGAAAATGGTCGTTCATGGCTATTTTCGACAAAAATAGGGGTTGTGTGGCCATTGATCATCGACCAGAGGCTCATACACCTCACCCCACATATGTTTCCTTGCCATAGATCACATTCTTGGATTTCTGGTGGAGACCATTCCTTGGTCAAAAATCCGTAGGTGTTAGCCTTCGGTATTATTGAAAATGGTCGTTCATGCTATTTTCTACAAAAATAGGGGGGTTGTGTGGCCATTGATCATCGACCAGACGCTCATACACCTCACCCCACATATGTTTCCTTGTCATAGATCACATTCTTGGATTTCTGGTGGAGACCATTCCTTGGTCTAAAATCCGTAGGTGTTAGCCTCTAGTATTATTGAAAATGGTCGCTCATGGCTATTTTCAAGGTCGCTCATGGCTATTTTCATAAAAAATGGGGGTTGTGTGGCCATTTATCATCGACTAGAGGCTCATAAACCTCACCCCACATATGTTTCCTTGCCATAGATTACATTCTTGGATTTCTGGTGGAAACCATTTCTTGGTTAAAAACTCGTACGTGTTAGCCTTCGGTATTATTGAAAATGGTCATTCATGGCTATTATCGGCAAAATGGGGGTTGTGTGGACATTGATCATCGACCAGAGGCTCGTACACCTCACCCCACATATGTTTCCTTGCCATAGATCACATTCTTGGATTTCTGGTGGAGACCATTTCTTGGTCAAAAATCCGTACGTGTTAGCCTTTGGTATTTTTGAAAATGGTCGTTCATGGCTATTTTCGACAAAAATTAGGGTTGTGTGGCCATTGATCGTCGACCAGAGGCTCATACACCTCACCCCACATATGTTTCCTTGCCATAGATCATATTCTTGGATTTCTGGTGGAGACCATTTCTTGGTCAAAAATCCGTAGGTGTTAGCCTTCGGTATTATTGAAAATGGTCGTTCATGGCTATTTTCGACAAAAATGGGGGTTGTGTGGCCATTGATCATCGACCAGAGGCTCATACACCTCACCCCACATATGTTTCCTTGCCATAGATCACATTCTTGGATTTCTGGTGGAGACCATTTCTTGGTCAAAAATTCGTAGGTCTTAGCCTTCGGTATTATTGAAAATGGTCATTCATGGCTATTTTCGGCAAAAATGGGGGTTGTGTGGCCATTGATCATCGACCATAGGCTCATACACCTCACCCCACATATGTTTCCTTGCCATAGATCACATTCTTGGATTTCTGGTGGAGACCATTTCTTGGTCAAAAATCCGTAGGTGTTAGCCTTCGGTATTATTGTAAATGGTCATTCATGGCTATTTTCGACAAAAATGGGGGTTGTGTTGCCATTAATCATCGACCAGAGGCTCATAAAAAATGGGGGTTGTGTGGCCATTTATCATCGACTAGAGGCTCATAAACCTCACCCCACATATGTTTCCTTGCCATAGATCACATTCTTGGATTTCTGGTGGAGACCATTTCTTGGACAAAAATCCGTAGGTCTTAGCCTCTAGTATTATTGAAAATGGTCGCTGTTAGCCTTCGGTATTATTGAAAATGGTCATTCATGGCTATTTTCGACAAAAATGGGGGTTGTGTGGCCATTGATCATCGACTAGAGGCTCATACACCTCACTACACATATGTTTCCTTGCCATAGATCACATTCTTGGATTTCTGGTGGAGACCATTTCTTGGTCTAAAATCCGTAGGTGTTAGCCTCTAGTATTATTGAAAATTGTCGCTCATGGCTATTTTCAAGGTCGCTCATGGCTATTTTCATAAAAAATGGGGGTTGTGTGGCCATTTAACATCGACTAGAGGCTCATAAACCTCACCCCACATATGTTTCCTTGCCATAGATTACATTCTTGGATTTCTGGTGGAAACCATTTCTTGGTTAAAAACTCGTACGTGTTAGCCTTCGGTATTATTGAAAATGGTCGTTCATGGCTATTTTCAAGGTCGCTCATGGCTATTTTCAAGGTCGCTCATGGCTATTTTCATAAAAAATGGGGGTTGTGTGGCCATTGATCGTCGACCAGAGGCTCATACACCTCACCCCACATATGTTTCCTTGCCATAGATCACATTCT
Organism: Zea mays; assembly: GCF_902167145.1. Taxonomy (NCBI): domain Eukaryota; kingdom Viridiplantae; phylum Streptophyta; class Magnoliopsida; order Poales; family Poaceae; genus Zea; species Zea mays. The sequence continues at coordinate 76,303 of NW_023366759.1, read as the reverse complement.
TGGATTTCTGGTGGAGACCATTTCTTGGTCAAAAATCCGAATGTGTTAGCCTCCGGTATTTTTGAAAATGGTCATTCATGGCTATTTTCGACAAAAATGGGGGTTGTGTGGCCATTGATCATCGACCAGACGCTCATACACCTCACCCCACATATGTTTCCTTGCCATAGATCACATTCTTGGATTTATGGTGGAGACCATTTCTTGGTCAAAAATCCGTAGGTGTTAGCCTTCAGTGTCATTGAAAATGGTCGTTCATGGCTATTTTCGACAAAAATTAGGGTTGTGTGGCCATTGATCGTCGACCAGAGGCTCATACACCTCACCCCACATATGTTTCCTTGCCATAGATCACACCATAGATTACATTCTTGGATTTCTGGTGGAAACCATTTCTTGGTTAAAAACTCGTACGTGTTAGCCTTCGGTATTATTGAAAATGGTCATTCATGGCTATTTTCGACAAAAATGGGGGTTGTGTGGCCATTGATCATCGACTAGAGGCTCATACACCTCACCCCACATATCTTTCCTTGCCATAGATCACATTCTTGGATTTCTGGTGGAGACCATTTCTTGGTCAAAAATCCGTAGGTGTTAGCCTTCGGTATTATTGTAAATGGTCATTCTATGGCAAGGAAACATATGTGGGGTGAGGTGTATGAGCGTTTGGTCGATGATCAATGGCCACACAACCCCCATTTTTGCCGAAAATAGCCATGAGCGACCATTTTCAATAATACTAGAGGCTAAGACCTACGGATTTTTGACCAAGAAATGGTCTCCACCAGAAATCCAAGAATGTGATCTATGGCAAGGAAACATATGTGGGGTGAGGTGTATGAGCCTCTGGTCGATGATCAATGGCCACACAACCCCCATTTTTGTCGAAAATAGCCATGAATGACCATTTACAATAATACCGAAGGCTAACACCTACGGATTTTTGACCAAGAAATGGTCTCCACCAGAAATCCAAGAATGTGATCTATGGCAAGGTAACATATGTGGGGTGAGGTGTATGAGCGTCTGGTCGATGATCAATGGCCACACAACCCCCATTTCTTGGTTAAAAATCCGTAGGTGTTAGCCTTCGGTATTATTGAAAATGGTCGTTCATGGCTATTTTCGACAAAAATGGGGGTTGTGTGGCCATTGATCATCGACCAGAGGCTCATACACCTCACCCCACATATGTTTCCTTGCCATAGATCACATTCTTGGATTTCTGGTGGAGACCATTTCTTGGTCAAAAATCCGTAGGTCTTAGCCTTCGGTATTATTGAAAATGGTCATTCATGGCTATTTTCGGCAAAATGGGGATTGTGTGGCCATTGATCATCGACCATAGGCTCATACACCTCACCCCACATATGTTTCCTTGCCATAGATCACATTCTTGGATTTCTGGTGGAGACCATTTCTTGGTCAAAAATCCGTAGGTGTTAGCCTTTGGTATTATTGTAAATGGTCATTCATGGCTATTTTCGACAAAAATGGGGGTTGTGTGGCCATTGATCATCGACCAGAGGCTCATAAAAAATGGGGGTTGTGTGGCCATTTATCATCGACTAGAGGCTCATAAACCTCACCCCACATATGTTTCCTTGCCATAGATCACATTCTTGGATTTCTGGTGGAGACCATTTCTTGGTCAAAAATCCGTAGGTCTTAGCCTCTAGTATTATTGAAAATGGTCGCTGTTAGCCTTCGGTATTATTGAAAATGGTCATTCATGGCTATTTTCGACAAAAATGGGGGTTGTGTGGCCATTGATCATCGACTAGAGGCTCATACACCTCACTACACATATGTTTCCTTGCCATAGATCACATTCTTGGATTTCTGGTGGAGACCATTTTTTGGTCTAAAATCCGTAGGTGTTAGCCTCTAGTATTATTGAAAATGGTCGCTCATGGCTATTTTCAAGGTCGCTCATGGCTATTTTCATAAAAAAATGGGGGTTGTGTGGCCATTTATCATCGACCAGAGGCTCATACACCTCACCCCACATATGTTTCCTTGCCATAGATCACATTCTTGGATTTCTGGTGGAGACCATTTCTTGGTCAAAAATCCGTAGGTGTTAGCCTTTGATATTATTGAAAACGGTCATTCATGGCTATTTTCGGCAAAATGGGAGTTGTGTGGCCATTGATCATCGACTAGAGGCTCATACACCTCACCCCACATATGTTTCCTTGTCGTAGATCACATTCTTGGATTTCTGGTGGAGACCATTTCTTGGTCTAAAATCCGTAGGTGTTAGCCTCTAGTATTATTGAAAATGGTCGCTCATGGCTATTTTCGACAAAAATGGGGGTTGTGTTGCCATTGACCATCGACCAGAGGCTCGTACACTTCACCCCACATATGTTTTCTTGCCATAGATCATAATCTTGGATTTCTCGTGGAGACCATTTCTTGGTTAAAAACTCGTACGTGTTAGCCTTCGGTATTATTGTAAATGGTCATTCATGGCTATTTTCGGCAAAATGGGGGTTGTGTGGCCATTGATCATCGACCAGAGGCTCATACACCTCACCCCACATATGTTTCCTTGCCATAGATCACATTCTTGGATTTCTGGTGGAGACCATTTCTTGCTCAAAAATCCGTAGGTGTTAGCCTTCGGTATTATTGAAAATGGTCATTCATGGCTATTTTCGACAAAAATGGGGGTTGTGTGGCCATTGATCATCGACCAGACGCTCATACACCTCACCCCACATATGTTTCCTTGCCATAGATCACATTCTTGGATTTCTGGTGGAGACCATTGAAAGGGAATTAGCCTTACACCTAGTTCCTATATAATTTTGGTGGTTGAATTGCCCAACACAAATCTTTGGACTAACTAGTTTGTTCTAGTGTATAAGTTATACAGGTGCAAAAGGTTCACACTTAGCCAATAAAAAGACCAAGTGTTGGGTTCAACAAAAGAGCAAAGGAGCAACCGAAGGCTCCTCTGGTCTGGCGCACCGGACTGTCCGGTGCACCACCAGACAGTGTCCGGTGCACCAGAGGACTTCAACGTGAACTCGTCGCCTTCGGGAATTCTCCAGAGCCGGCGCGCTATAATTCACCGGACTGTCCGGTGTACACCGGACGGTGTCCGGTGCTCCAACGGGACGCAGCTCAGGAACTCGCCAGTCTCGGGAAATCAGAGCGGCTGCTCCGCTATAATTCACCGGACATGTCCGGTGTGCACCAGACTGTCCGGTGCATCCACGGAGCAAAGGCTACTTCGGCGCCAATGGCTACCTGCGATGCATTTAATGCGCACGCAGCGCGCGCAGAAGTCAGAGTCGCCCATGCCGGTGCACCGGACAGTGAACAGTGCATGTCCGGTGCGCCACCGGACATCGAGGCGGGCCCAGAAGTCAGAACTCCAACGGTCAGATTCCAACGGCACTGGTGACGTGGCAGGGGCACCGGACATGTCCGGTGTGCACCGGACTGTCCGGTGCGCCATCGAACAGACAGCCTCCACCAACGGTTATTTTGGTGGTTGGGGCTATAAATACCCCAACCACCCAACCATTCATTGCATCCAAGTTTTCCACTTCCCAACTACTTACAAGAGCTCTAGCATTCAATTCTAGACACACCAAAGAGATCAAATCCTCTCCAAATTCCACACAACGCCCTAGTGACTAGAGAGAGAGATTTGCTTGTGTTCTTTCGAGCTCTTGCGCTTGGATTGCTTTCTTCTTTCTTGATTCCTTCATTGCGATCAAACTCACTTGTAATTGAGGCAAGAGACACCAAACTTGTGGTGGTCCTTGTGGGAACTTTGTGTTCCAAGTGATTGAGAAGAGAAAGCTCACTCGATCCGTGGGATCGTTTGAGAGAGGGAAGGGTTGAAAGAGACCCGACCTTTGTGGCCTCCTCAACGGGGAGTAGGTTTGAGAGTACTGAACCTCGGTAAAACAAATCCGCGTGTCACACTCTTCATTTGCTTGCGATTTGTTTTCCACCCTCTCTCGCGGACTCGGTTTCATATTTCTAACGCTAACCCGGCTTGTAGTTGTGTTTATATTTGTAAATTTCAGTTTCGCCCTATTCACCCCCCCTCTAGGCGACTATCAATTGGTATCAAAGCCAGGTTCTTCATTAGAGCCTAACCGCTCGAAGTAATGTCGGGAGATCACGCCAAGAAGGAGATGGAGACCGGCGAAAAGCCCACTACAAGCCACGGGAGCACTTCATCGGAAGAGTCCCGCACTAAGAGGAAGGAGAAGAAGAAGAGCTCCTCCAACAAAGGGAAGGAGAAGAAATCTTCTTCTCACCACAAAGAGAAGAAGGAGAAATCTTCCTCTCACAAGCCGCATCGGAGTGGGGACAAGCACAAGAGGATGAGGAAAGTCGTCTACTACGAGACCGACACTTCATCAACATCCACCTCCAGCTCCGACGCGGCGTCCGTCACTTCTAAACGCCAAGAGCGTAAGGAGTATAGTAAGATTCCCCTAAGCTACCCTCGCATTTCTAAACATACACCTTTACTTTCCGTCCCATTAGGCAAACCACCAACTTTTGATGGTGAATATTACGCTAGGTGGAGCGATTTAATGCGATTTCATCTAACCTCGCTCCACAAAAGTATATGGGATGTTGTTGAGTTTGGTGCACAGGTACCGTCCGTAGGGGATGAAGACTATGATGAGGATGAGGTGGCCCAAATCGAGCACTTCAACTCTCAAGAAACAACAATACTCCTTGCCTCTTTAAGTAGAGAGGAGTATAACAAAGTTCAAGGGTTGAAGAGCGCCAAGGAGGTTTGGGATGTGCTCAAAACCGCGCACGAGGGAGATGAGCTCACAAAGATCACCAAGCGGGAAACGATCGAGGGGGAGCTCGGTCGGTTCCGGCTTCGCAAAGGGGAAGAGCCACAACACATGTACAACCGGCTCAAGACCTTGGTGAACCAAGTGCGCAACCTCGGGAGCAAGAAGTGGGACGACCACGAAGTGGTTAAGGTTATTCTAAGATCTCTCATTTTCCTTAACCCCACTCAAGTTCAATTAATTCGTGGTAATCCTAGATATACTAAAATGACCCCAGAGGAAGTTATCGGGAATTTTGTAAGTTTTGAGTGCATGATCGAAGGCTCGAGGGAGATCAACGAGCTTGATGATCCCTCCACATCCGAAGCTCAACCCGTCGCATTCAAGGCGACAGAGGAAAAGAAGGAGGAGTCTACACCAAGTAGACAACCAATCGACGCCTCCAAGCTCGACAATGAGGAAATGGCGCTCGTCATCAAGAGCTTCCGCCAAATCCTCAAGCAAAGGAGGGGGAAAGACTACAAGTCCCGCTCCAAGAAAGTTTGCTACAAGTGTGGTAAGCCCGGTCACTTTATTGCAAAATGTCCATTATCAAGTGACAGTGACAGGGATAACGACAAGAAGGGCAAGAGGAGAGAAAACAAGAGGTACTACAAGAAGAAGGGCGGCGATGCCCATGTTTGTCGGGAGTGGGACTCCGACGAGAGCTCAAGCGACTCCTCCTCCGACGAGGACGCCGCCAACATCGCCGTCACCAAGGGACTCCTCTTCCCCAACGTCGGCCACAAGTGCCTCATGGCAAAGGACGGCAAACGGAAGAAGGTTAAATCTAACTCCTCCACTAAATATGAGTCTTCTAGTGATGATAATGCTAGTGATGAGGAGGATAACTTGCGATCTCTTTTTGCCAACCTCAACATGCAACAAAAGGAAAAACTTAATGAATTGATTAGTGCCATTCATGAAAAGGATGATCTCTTGGACACTCAAGAGGACTTCCTTATTAAAGAAAATAAGAAGCATGTTAAGGTTAAAAATGCTTATGCTCTAGAAGTAGAAAAATGTCAAAAACTATCTAGTGAGCTAAGCACTTGCCATGAGATGATTGACAACCTTAGAAATGAAAATGCTAGTTTAAATGCTAAGGTTGATTCTCATGTTTGTGATATTTCAATTCCCAATCTTAGAAACAATAATGATGATTTACTTGCTAAGATTGAAGAATTGAATGTATCTCTTGCTAGCCTTAGATTAGAAAATGAAAACTTGATTGCTAAGGCTAAAGATTTTGATGTTTGCAAAGTTACAATTTCTGATCTTAGAGATAAGAATGATATATTACGTGCTAAGATTGTTGAACTTAATTCTTGCAAACCATCTACATCTACCATTGAGCATGTCACTATTTGTACTAGATGTAGAGATATTGATGTTGATGCTATTCATGATCACATGATTTTGATTAAACAACAAAATGATCATATAGCAAAATTAGATGCTAAAATTGTCGAGCATAACTTAGAAAATGAAAAGTTTAAATTTGCTAGAAGTATGCTCTATAATGGGAGACGCCCGGGCATCAAGGATGGCATTGGCTTTCAAAGGGGAGACAATGTCAAACTTAATGCCCCTCCTAAAAGATTGTCCAACTTTGTTAAGGGCAAGGCTCCCATGCCTCAGGATAACGAGGGTTACATTTTATACCCTGCCGGTTATCCCTAGGACAAAATTAGGAGAATTCACTCTAGGAAGTCTCACTCTGGCCCTAATCATGCTTTTATGTATAAGGGTGAGACATCTAGCTCTAGGCAACCAACCCGTGCTAAGTTGCCTAAGAAGAAAACTCCTATTGCATCAAATGATCATGATATTTCTTTTAAAACTTTTGATGCATCTTATGTTTTGACTAACAAATCCGGCAAGGTAGTTGCCAAGTTTGTTGGGGGCAAACACAAGGGGTCAAAGACTTGTGATTGGATACCCAAAGTTCTTGTTTCTAATGCCAAAGGACCCAAAACCGTTTGGGTACCTAAAGTCAAGAACTAAAATTGTTTTGTAGGTTTATGCATCCGGGGGCTCAAGTTGGATACTCGACAGCGGGTGCACAAACCATATGACAGTGGAGAAAAGGATGTTCTCCTCCTATGAGAAAAACCAAGATCCCCAACGAGCTATCACATTCGGGGATGGAAATCAAGGTTTGGTCAAAGGTCTTGGTAAAATTGCTATATCTCCTGACCATTCAATTTCCAATGTTTTTCTTGTAGATTCTTTAGATTACAATTTGCTTTCCGTTTCACAATTATGTCAAATGGGCTACAACTGTCTATTTACTGATGTAGGTGTCACTGTCTTTAGAAGAAGTGATGATTCAATAGCATTTAAGGGTGTGTTAGAGGGTCAGCTATACTTAGTAGATTTTGATAGAGCTGAACTCGACACATGCTTAATTGCTAAGACTAACATGGGTTGGCTCTGGCACCGCCGACTAGCCCATGTTGGGATGAAGAATCTTCATAAGCTTCTAAAGGGAGAACACATTTTAGGACTAACAAATGTTCATTTTGAGAAAGACAGGATTTGTAGTGCATGTCAGGCAGGAAAGCAAGTTGGAGCCCATCATCCACACAAGAACATCATGACGACCGAAAGACCACTGGAGCTCCTACACATGGACCTATTCGGCCCGATTGCTTACATAAGCATCGGCGGGAGTAAGTATTGTCTTGTAATAGTGGATGATTATTCTCGCTTCACTTGGGTATTCTTTTTACAGGAAAAATCTCAAACCCAAGAGACCTTAAAGGGATTCTTGAGACGGGCTCAAAATGAGTTTGGCTTAAGGATCAAGAAAATAAGAAGCGACAACGGGACGGAGTTCAAGAACTCTCAAATCGAAGGCTTTCTTGAGGAAGAGGGCATCAAGCATGAGTTCTCTTCTCCCTACACCCCACAACAAAATGGTGTAGTGGAGAGGAAGAATCGAACTCTATTAGACATGGCAAGGACCATGCTTGATGAGTACAAGACTTCGGATCGGTTTTGGGCCGAGGCGGTCAACACCGCTTGCTACGCCATCAACCGGTTGTATCTACACCGAATCCTCAAGAAGACATCATATGAACTCCTAACCGGTAAAAAGCCCAACATTTCATATTTTAGAGTCTTTGGTAGCAAATGCTTTATTCTTATTAAAAGAGGTAGAAAATCTAAATTTGCTCCTAAGACTGTGGAAGGCTTTTTACTTGGTTATGACTCAAACACAAGGGCATATAGGGTCTTTAACAAGTCCACTGGACTAGTTGAAGTCTCATGTGACGTTGTGTTTGATGAAACTAACGGCTCTCAAGTAGAGCAAGTTGATCTTGATGAGATAGGTGATGAAGAGGCTCCGTGCATCGCGCTAAGGAACATGTCCATTGGGGATGTGTGTCCTAAGGAATCCGAAGAGCTTCCAAAAGCACAAGATCAACCATCCTCCTCCACGCGAGCATCTCCACCAACTCAAAATGAGGATGAGGCTCAAGTTGATGAAGTAGAAGATCAAGCAATTGAGCCACCTCAAGATGATGGCAATGATCAAGGGGGAGATGCAAATGAGGAAGACAAGGAGGAAGAGGAACAAAGGCCGCCACACCCAAGAGTCCACCAAGCAATCCAACGAGATCACCCCGTCGACACCATCCTCGGCGACATTCATAAGGGGGTAACTACTAGATCTCGTGTTGCACATTTTTGTGAACATTACTCGTTTGTTTCCTCTATTGAGCCACACAGGGTAGAGGAAGCACTACAAGATTCGGATTGGGTGGTGGCGATGCAAGAAGAGCTCAACAACTTCACTAGGAATGAGGTATGGCATTTAGTTCCACGTCCTAACCAAAATGTTGTAGGAACCAAATGGGTCTTCCGCAACAAGCAAGACGAGCATGGTGTGGTGATAAGGAACAAAGCTCGACTTGTGGCCAAGGGATACTCCCAAGTCGAAGGTTTGGATTTCGGTGAAACCTATGAACCCGTAGCTAGGCTTGAGTCAATTCGTATATTATTAGCCTATGCTACTTACCATGGCTTTAAGCTTTATCAAATGGACGTGAAAAGTGCCTTCCTCAATGGACCAATCAAGGAAGAGGTCTATGTTGAGCAACCTCCCGGCTTTGAAGACAGTGAGTATCCTAACCATGTCTATAAGCTCTCTAAGGCGCTTTACGGGCTCAAGCAAGCCCCAAGAGCATGGTATGAATGCCTTAGGGATTTCCTTATTGCTAATGGCTTCAAAGTCGGAAAAGTCGATCCTACTCTATTCACTAAAACTCTTGACAATGATTTGTTTGTATGCCAAATTTATGTTGATGATATCATATTTGGGTCTACTAACGAATCTACTTGTGAAGAATTTAGTAGGATCATGACACAAAAGTTCGAGATGTTGATGATGGGGGAGTTGAAGTATTTTCTAGGATTCCAAGTCAAACAACTCCAAGAGGGCACCTTCATCAGCCAAACAAAGTACACTCAAGACATTCTAACCAAGTTTGGGATGAAGGATGCCAAACCCATCAAGACACCCATGGGAACTAATGGGCATCTCGACCTCGACACGGGAGGTAAGTCCGTGGATCAAAAGGTATACAGGTCGATGATAGGTTCATTACTCTATTTATGTGCATCTCGACCGGACATTATGCTTTCCCTTTGCATGTGTGCAAGATTCCAATCCGACCCTAAGGAATCCCACCTTACGACCGTAAAACGAATCTTGAGATATTTGGCTTATACTCCTAAGTTTGGGCTTTGGTACCCTCAGGGATCCACTTTTGATTTAATTGGTTATTCGGATGCCGATTGGGCGGGGTGTAAGATTAATAGAAAGAGCACATCAGGGACTTGCCAGTTCTTGGGAAGATCCTTGGTGTCTTGGGCCTCAAAGAAGCAAAATTCGGTCGCTCTTTCAACCGCCGAAGCCGAGTACATTGCCGCAGGTCATTGTTGCGCGCAATTGCTTTGGATGAGGCAAACCCTGCGGGACTACGGTTACAAATTAACCAAAGTCCCTTTGCTATGTGATAATGAGAGTGCAATCAAAATGGCCGACAATCCCGTCGAGCATAGCCGCACTAAGCACATAGCCATTCGGTATCATTTTCTTAGGGATCACCAACAAAAGGGAGATATTGAGATTGCATACATTAATACTAAAGATCAATTAGCCGATATCTTTACCAAACCACTTGATGAACAAACTTTTACCAAACTTAGGCATGAGCTCAATATTCTTGATTCTAGAAATTTCTATTGCTAACTTGCACACATAGCTCATGAATATACCTTTGATCATGTCTCTTTCATATGCTATGACTAATGTGTTTTCAAGTCTACTTCAAATCAAGTCATAGGTGCATTGAAAGGGCATTGGAGTCTTCGGCGAAGACAAAGGCTTCCACTCCGTCAACTCATCCTTCGCCGTCACTCCGAGCCGCTCTCTATCCTTGGGGGAGAGAGCAAAACAAAAGGACTCCTACTTTGGTATAATCTTCACTCTTTTATTTATGACCAAGGGAGGAGAAAGTTATTTGAAGGGCTCTAATGACTCCGTTTTTGGCGATTCATGCCAAAGGGGGAGGAAGTATTAGCCCAAAGCAAAAGGACCGCACCACCACCTAATTTTAAAATGTAATTTCCAATTGTCAATTTGGTATCTTAATGTGTTCAAAAAGGGGAGAAAGTAGTATTTCAAAATTGTTTCATCAAAACCCTCTTGAACACTAAGAGGAGATTTTATTTAGGGGGAGTTTTGTTTAGTCAAAGGAAAAGCATTTGGAACAGGGGGAGAAAATTTCAAATCTTGAAAATGCTTTGCAAACTCTTATTCATTTACCCTTGACTATTTGCAAAAGAACTTTGAAAAGATTTAGAAAAGATTTTGCAAAAACAAAACATGTGGTGCAAGCGTGGTCCAAAATGTTAAAAATGAAGAAACAATCCATGCATATCTTGTAAGTATTTATATTGGCTCAATTCCAAGCAACCTTTGCACTTATATTATGCAAACTAGTTCAATTATGCACTTCTATATTTGCTTTGGTTTGTGTTGGCATCAATCACCAAAAAGGGGGAGATTGAAAGGGAATTAGGCTTACACCTAGTTCCTATATAATTTTGGTGGTTGAATTGCCCAACACAAATCTTTGGACTAACTAGTTTGTTCTAGTGTATAAGTTATACAGGTGCAAAAGGTTCACACTTAGCCAATAAAAAGACCAAGTGTTGGGTTCAACAAAAGAGCAAAGGAGCAACCGAAGGCTCCTCTGGTCTGGCGCACCGGACTGTCCGGTGCACCACTGGACAGTGTCCGGTGCACCAAAGGACTTCAACGCGAACTCGTCGCCTTCGGGAATTCTCCAGAGCCGGCGCGCTATAATTCACCGGACTGTCCGGTGCTCCAACGGGACGCGGCTCAGGAACTCGCCAGCCTCGGGAAATCAGAGCGTCTGCTCCGCTATAATTCACCGGACATGTCCGGTGTGCACCGGACTGTCCGGTGCATCCACGGAGCAACGGCTACTTCGGCGCCAACGGCTACCTGCGATGCATTTAATGCGCGCGCAGCGAGCGCAGAAGTCAGAGTCGCCCATGCCGGCGCACCGGACAGTGAACAGTGCATGTCCGGTGCGCCACCGGACATCGAGGCGGGCCCAGAAGTCAGAACTCCAACGGTCAGATTCCAACGGCACTGGTGACGTGGCAGGGGCACCGGACATGTCCGGTGCGCCATAGAACAGACAGCCTCCACCAACGGTTATTTTGGTGGTTGGGGCTATAAATACCCCAACCACCCAACCATTCATTGCATCCAAGTTTTCCACTTCCCAACTACTTACAAGAGCTCTAGCATTCAATTCTAGACACACCAAAGAGATCAAATCCTCTCCAAATTCCACACAACGCCCTAGTGACTAGAGAGAGAGATTTGCTTGTGTTCTTTCGAGCTCTTGTGCTTGGATTGCTTTCTTCTTTCTTGATTCCTTCATTGCGATCAAACTCACTTGTAATTGAGGCAAGAGACACCAAACTTGTGGTGGTCCTTGTGGGTACTTTGTGTTCCAAGTGATTGAGAAGAGAAAGCTCACTCGATCCGTGGGATCGTTTGAGAGAGGGAAGGGTTGAAAGAGACCCGGCCTTTGTGGCCTCCTCAACGGGGAGTAGGTTTGAGAGAACCGAACCTCGGTAAAACAAATCCGCGTGTCACACTCTTCATTTGCTTGCGATTTGTTTTCCACCCTCTCTCGCGGACTCGGTTTCATATTTCTAACGCTAACCCGGCTTGTAGTTGTGTTTATATTTGTAAATTTCAGTTTCGCCCTATTCACCCCCCCCTCTAGGCGACTATCAACCATTTCTTGGTCTAAAATCCGTAGGTGTTAGCCTCTAGTATTATTGAAAATGGTCGCTCATGGCTATTTTCATAAAAAAATGGGGGTTGTGTGGCCATTGATCATCGACCAGAGGCTCGTACACTTCACCCCACATATGTTTCCTTGCCATATATTACATTCTTGGATTTCTGGTGGAAACCATTTCTTGGTTAAAAACTCGTACGTGTTAGCCTTCGGTATTATTGAAAATGGTCATTCATGGCTATTTTCGACAAAATGGGGGTTGTGTGGCCATTGATCATCGACCAGAGGCTCATACACCTCACCCCACATATGTTTCCTTGCCATAGATCACATTCTTGGATTTCTGGTGGAGACCATTGATCTTCGACCAGAGGCTCATACACCTCACTACACATATGTTTCCTTGCCATAGATCACATTCTTGGATTTATGGTGGAGAACATTTGATCTATGGCAAGGAAACATATGTGGGGTGAGGTGTACGAGCCTCTGGTCGATGATCAATGGCCACACAACCCCCATTTTGCCGAAAATAGCCATGAATGACCATTTTCAAAAATACCGAAGGCTAACACCTACGGATTTTTGACCAAGAAATGGTCTCCACCAGAAATCCAAGAATGTGATCTATGGCAAGGAAACATATGTGGGGTGAGGTGTATGAGCCTCTGGTCGATGATCAATGGCCACACAACCCCCATTTTTGTCGAAAATAGCCATGAACGACCATTTTCAATAATACCGAAGGCTAACACCTACGGATTTTTGACCAAGAAATGGTCTCCACCAGAAATCCAAGAATGTGATCTATGGCAAGGAAACATATGTGGGGTGAGGTGTATGAGCCTATGGTGGAAGATCAATGGCCACACAACCCCCATTTTGCCGAAAATAGCCATGAACGACCATTTTCAATAATACCGAAGGCTAACACGTACGAGTTTTTAACCAAGAAATGGTCTCCACCAGAAATCCAAGAATGTGATCTATGGCAAGGAAACATATGTGGGGTGAGGTGTATGAGCGTCTGGTCGATGATCAATGGCCACACAACCCCCATTTTTGTCGAAAATAGCCATGAATGACCATTTTCAAAAATAATAAAGGCTAACACCTACGGATTTTTGACCAAGAAATGGTCTCCACCAGAAATCCAAGAATGTGATCTATGGCAAGGAAACATATGTGGGGTGAGGTGTACGAGCCTCTGGTCGATGATCAATGGCCACATAACCCCCATTTTGCCGAAAATAGCCATGAGTGACCATTTTCAATAATACCGAAGGCTAACACGTACGAGTTTTTAACCAAGAAATGGTTTCCACCAGAAATCCAAGAATGTAATCTATGGTGTGATCTATGGCAAGGAAACATATGTGGGGTGAGGTGTATGAGCCTCTGGTCGACGATCAATGGCCACACAACCCTAATTTTTGTCGAAAATAGCCATGAACGACCATTTTCAATGACATTGAAGGCTAACACCTACGGATTTTTGACCAAGAAATGGTCTCCACCATAAATCCAAGAATGTGATCTATGGCAAGGAAACATATGTGGGGTGAGGTGTATGAGCGTCTGGTCGATGATCAATGGCCACACAACCCCCATTTTTGTCGAAAATAGCCATGAAAGACCATTTTCAAAAATACCAAAGGCTAACACGTACGAGTTTTTAACCAAGAAATGGTCTCCACCAGAAATCCAAGAATGTAATCTATGGCAAGGAAACATATGTGGGGTGAGGTGTATGAGCCTCTGGTTGATGATAAATGGCCACACAACCCCCATTTTGCCGAAAATAGCCATGAATGACCATTTTCAATAATACCGAAGGCTAACACCTACGAGTTTTTAACCAAGAAATGGTCTCCACCAAAAATCCAAGAATGTGATCTATGGCAAGGAAACATATGTGGGGTGAGGTGTATGAGCCTCTGGTCGATGATCAATGGCCACACAACCCCCATTTTTGTCGAAAATAGCCATGAACGACCATTTTCAATAATATCGAAGGCTAACAACTACGGATTTTTGCCCAAGAAATGGTCTCCACCAGAAATCCAAGAATGTGATCTACGACAAGGAAACATATGTGGGGTGAGGTGTATGAGCCTCTGGTCGATGATCAATGGCCACACAACCCCCATTTTGTCGAAAATAGCCATGAACGACCATTTTCAATAATACCGAAGGCTAACACCTACGGATTTTTGACCAAGAAATGGTCTCCACCAGAAATCCAAGAATGTGATCTATGGCAAGGAAACATATGTGGGGTGAGGTGTATGAGCCTATGGTGGAAGATCAATGGCCACACAACCCCCATTTTGCCGAAAATAGCCATGAACGACCATTTTCAATAATACCGAAGGCTAACACGTACGAGTTTTTAACCAAGAAATGGTCTCCACCAGAAATCCAAGAATGTGATCTATGGCAAGGAAACATATGTGGGGTGCGGTGTATGAGCGTCTGGTCGATGATCAATGGCCACATAACCCCCATTTTTGTCGAAAATAGCCATGAATGACCATTTTCAAAAATACCAAAGGCTAACACCTACGGATTTTTGACCAAGAAATGGACTCCACCAGAAATCCAAGAATGTGATCTATGGCAAGGAAACATATGTGGGGTGAGGTGTACGAGCCTCTGGTCGATGATCAATGGCCACACAACCCCCATTTTGCCGAAAATAGCCATGAATGACCATTTTCAATAATACCGAAGGCTAACACGTACGAGTTTTTAACCAAGAAATGGTTTCCACCAGAAATCCAAGAATGTAATCTATGGTGTGATCTATGGCAAGGAAACATATGTGGGGTGAGGTGTATGAGCCTCTGGTCGACGATCAATGGCCACACAACCCTAATTTTTGTCGAAAATAGCCATGAACGACCATTTTCAATGACACTGAAGGCTAACACCTACGGATTTTTGACCAAGAAATGGTCTCCACCATAAATCCAAGAATGTGATCTATGGCAAGGAAACATATGTGGGGTGAGGTGTATGAGCGTCTGGTCGATGATCAATGGCCACACAACCCCCATTTTTGTCGAAAATAGCCATGAATGACCATTTTCAAAAATACCAAAGGCTAACACGTACGAGTTTTTAACCAAGAAATGGTCTCCACCAGAAATCCAAGAATGTAATCTATGGCAAGGAAACATATGTGGGGTGAGGTGTATGAGCCTCTGGTCGATGATAAATGGCCACAAAACCCCCATTTTGCCGAAAATAGCCATGAATGACCATTTTCAATAATACCGAAGGCTAACACCTACGAGTTTTTAACCAAGAAATGGTCTCCACCAGAAATCCAAGAATGTGATCTATGGCAAGGAAACATATGTGGGGTGAGGTGTATGAGCCTCTGGTCGATGATCAATGGCCACACAACCCCCATTTTTTATGAAAATAGCCATGAGCGACCTTGAAAATAGCCATGCGCGACCATTTTCAATAATACTAGAGGCTAACACGTACGGATTTTTGACCAAGAAATGGTCTCCACCAGAAATCCAAGAATGTGATCTATGGCAAGGAAACATATGTGGGGTGAGGTGTATGAGTCTCTGGTCGATGATCAATGGCCACACAACCCCCATTTTTGTCGAAAATAGCCATGAACGACCATTTTCAATAATACCGAAGGCTAACACCTACGGATTTTTGACCAAGAAATGGTCTCCACCAGAAATCCAAGAATGTGATCTATGGCAAGGAAACATATGTGGGGTGAGGTGTATGAGCCTCTGGTCGATGATCAATTGTCACACAACCCCCATTTTTGTCGAAAATAGCCATGAACGACCATTTTCAATAATATCGAAGGCTAACACCTACGGATTTTTGACCAAGAAATGGTCTCCACTAGAAATCCAAGAATGTGATCTACGACAAGGAAACATATGTGGGGTGAGGTGTATGAGCCTCTGGTCGCGATCAATGGCCACACAACCCCCATTTTTGTCGAAAATAGCCATGAATGACCATTTTCAATAATATCGAAGGCTAACACCTACGGATTTTTGACCAAGAAATGGTCTCCACCAAAAATCCAAGAATGTGATCTATGGCAAGGAAACATATGTGGGGTGAGGTGTATGAGCCTCTGGTCGATGATCAATGGCCACACAACCCCCATTTTGCCGAAAATAGCCATGAATGACCATTTTCAATAATACCGAAGGCTAACACGTACGAGTTTTTAACCAAGAAATGGTCTCCACCAGAAATCCAAGAATGTAATCTATGACAAGGAAACATATGTGGGGTGAGGTTTATGAGCCTCTAGTCGATGATAAATGGCCACACAACCCCCATTTTTTATGAAAATAGCCATGAGCGACCTTGAAAATAGCCATGAGCGACCATTTCAATAATACTAGAGGCTAACACCTACGAATTTTAGACCAAGAAATGGTCTCCACCAGAAATCCAAGAATGTGATCTATGGCAAGGAAACATATGTGGGGTGAGGTGTATGAGCCTCTAGTCGATGATCAAATGCCACACAACCCCCATTTTTGTCGAAAATAGCCATGAATGACCATTTTCAATAATACCGAAGGCTAACACCTACGGATTTTTGACCAAGAAATGGTCTCCACCAGAAATCTAAGAATGTGATCTATGGCAAGGAAACATATGTGGGGTGAGGTGTACGAGCCTCTGGTCGATGATCAGTGGCCACACAACCCCCATTTTGCCGAAAATAGCCATGAATGACCATTTTCAATAATACCGAAGGCTAACACGTACGAGTTTTTAACCAAGAAATGGTTTCCACCAGAAATCCAAGAATGTAATCTATGGCAAGGAAACATATGTGGGGTGAGGTTTATGAGCCTCTAGTCGATGATAAATGGCCACACAACCCCCATTTTTTATGAAAATAGCCATGAGCGACCTTGAAAATAGCCATGAGCGACCATTTTCAATAATACTAGAGGCTAACACCTACGGATTTTAGACCAAGAAATGGTCTCCACCAGAAATCCAAGAATGTGATCTATGGCAAGGAAACTTATGTGGGGTGAGGTGTATGAGCATCTGGTCGATGATCAATGGCCACACAACCCCCATTTTTGTCGAAAATAGCCATGAGCGACCATTTTCAATAATACCTAAGGCTAACACCTACGGATTTTAGACCAAGAAATGGTCTCCACCAGAAATCCAAGAATGTGATCTATGGCAAGTAAACATATGTGGGGTGAGGTGTATGAGCGTCTGGTCGATGATCAATGGCCACACAACCCCCATTTTTGTCGAAAATAGCCATGAACGACCATTTTCAATAATACCGAAGGCTAACACCTACGGATTTTTGACCAAGAAATGGTCTCCACCAGAAATCCAAGAATGTGATCTACGACAAGGAAACATATGTGGGGTGAGGTGTATGAGCCTCTGGTCGACGATCAATGGCCACACAACCCCCATTTTGCCGAAAATAGCCATGACTGACCATTTTCAATAATACCGAAGGCTAACACGTACGAGTTTTTAACCAAGAAAAGGTTTCCACCAGAAATCCAAGAATGTAATCTATGGCAAGGAAACATATGTGGGGTGAGGTGTATGAGCCTCTAGTCGATGATAAATGGCCACACAACCCCCATTTTTGTCGAAAATAGCCATGAACGACCATTTTCAATAATATCGAAGGCTAACACCTACGGATTTTTGACCAAGAAATGGTCTCCACTAGAAATCCAAGAATGTGATCTATGGCAAGGAAACATATGTGGGGTGAGGTGTACGAGCCTTTAGTCGATGATCAATGGCCACACAACCCCCATTTTGCCGAAAATAGCCATGAGCGACCATTTTCAATAATATTAGAGGCTAACACCTACGGATTTTAGACCAAGAAATGGTCTCCACCAGAAATCCAAGAATGTGACCTATGGCAAGGAAACATATGTGGGGTGAGGTGTACGAGCCTCTGGTCGATGATCAATGGCCACACAACCCCCATTTTTGTCGAAAATAGCCATGAACGACCATTTTCAATAATACCGAAGGCTAACACGTACGAGTTTTTAACCAAGAAATGGTTTCCACCAGAAATCCAAGAATGTAATCTATGGCAAGGAAACATATGTGGGGTGAGGTTTATGAGCCTCTAGTCGATGATAAATGGCCACACAACCCCCATTTTTTATGAAAATAGCCATGAGCGACCTTGAAAATAGCCATAAGCGACCATTTTCAATAATATTAGAGGCTAACACCTACGGATTTTAGACCAAGAAATGGTCTCCACCAGAAATCCAAGAATGTGATCTATGGCAAGGAAACATATGTGGGGTGAGGTGTACGAGCCTCTGGTCGATGATCAATGGCCACACAACCCCCATTTTTGTCGAAAATAGCCATGAACGACCATTTTCAATAATACCGAAGGCTAACACGTACGAGTTTTTAACCAAGAAATGGTCTCCACCAGAAAGCCAAGAATGTGATCTATGGCAAGGAAACATATGTGAGGTGAGGTGTATGAGCGTCTGGTCGATGATCAATGGCCACACAACCCCCATTTTTGTCGAAAATAGCCATGAATGACCATTTTCAAAAATACCAAAGGCTAACACGTACGGATTTTTGACCAAGAAATGGTCTCCACCAGAAATCCAAGAATGTGATCTATGGCAAGGAAACATATTTGGGGTGAGGTGTATGAGCCTCTGGTCGATGATCAATGGCCACACAACCCCCATTTTGCCGAAAATAGCCATGAATGACCATTTTCAATAATACCGAAGGCTAACACGTACGAGTTTTTAACCAAGAAATGGTCTCCACCAGAAATCCAAGAATGTGATCTATGGCAAGGAAATATATGTGGGGTGAGGTTTATGAGCCTCTAGTCGATGATAAATGGCCACACAACCCCCATTTTTTATGAAAATAGCCATGAGCGACCATTTTCAATAATACTGGAGGCTAAGACCTACTGATTTTTGACCAAGAAATGGTCTCCACCAGAAATCCAAGAATGTGATCTATGGCAAGGAAACATATGTGGGGTGAGGTGTATGAGCCTCTGGTCGATGATCAATTGCCACACAACCCCCATTTTGTCGAAAATAGCCATGAACGACCATTTTCAATAATACCGAAGGCTAACACCTACGGATTTTTGACCAAGAAATGGTCTCCACCA
Source organism: Zea mays (assembly GCF_902167145.1). NCBI lineage: Eukaryota > Viridiplantae > Streptophyta > Magnoliopsida > Poales > Poaceae > Zea > Zea mays. Next base: position 56,927 of record NW_023366759.1, on the reverse strand, counting down.
GAAATCCAAGAATGTGATCTATGGCAAGGAAACATATGTGGGGTGAGGTGTATGAGCCTCTAGTCGATGATCAATGGCCACACAACCCCCATTTTTGTCGAAAATAGCCATGAATGACCATTTTCAATAATACCGAAGGCTAAGACCTACGAGTTTTTATCCAAGAAACGGTCTCCACCAGAAATCCAAGAATGTGATCTATGGCAAGGAAACATATGTGGGGTGAGGTGTATGAGCCTTTGGTCGATGACCAATGGCACACAACCCCCATTTTTTATGAAAATAGCCATGAGCGACCTTGAAAATAGCCATGAGCGACCATTTTCAATAATACTAGAGGCTAAGACCTGCGGATTTTTGACCAAGAAATGGTCTCCACCAGAAATCCAAGAATGTGATCTATGGCAAGGAAACATATGTGGGGTGAGGTGTATGAGCCTCTGGTCGATGATCAATGGCCACACAACCCCCATTTTTTATGAAAATAGCCATGAACGACCATTTTCAAAAATACCAAAGGCTAACACCTACGGATTTTTGACCAAGAAATGGTCTCCACCAGAAATCCAAGAATGTGATCTATGGCAAGGAAACATATGTGGGGTGAGGTGTACGAGCCTCTGGTCGAAGATCAATGGCCACAGAACCCCCATTTTGCTGGAAATAGCCATGAACGACCATTTTCAATAATACCGAAGGCTAACACGTACGAGTTTTTAACCAAGAAATGGTCTCCACCAGAAATCCAAGAATGTGATCTATGGCAAGGAAACATATGTGGGGTGAGGTGTACGAGCCTTTAGTCGATGATCAATGGCCACACAACCCCCATTTTGCCGAAAATAGCCATGAGCGACCATTTTCAATAATATTAGAGGCTAACACCTACGGATTTTAGACCAAGAAATGGTCTTCACCAGAAATCCAAGAATGTGATCTATGGCAAGGAAACATATGTGGGGTGAGGTGTACGAGCCTCTGGTCGATGATCAATGGCCACACAACCCCCATTTTTGTCGAAAATAGCCATGAACGACCATTTTCAATAATACCGAAGGCTAACACGTACGAGTTTTTAACCAAGAAATGGTCTCCACCAGAAATCCAAGAATGTGATCTATGGCAAGGAAACATATGTGGGGTGAGGTGTATGAATGTCTGGTCGATGATCAATGGCCACACAACCCCCATTTTTGTCGAAAATAGCCATGAACGACCTTGAAAATAGCCATGAGCGACCATTTTCAATAATACTAGAGGCTAACACCTACGGATTTTAGACCAAGAAATGGTCTCCACCATAAATCCAAGAATGTGATCTATGACAAGGAAACATATGTGGGGTGAGGTGTATGAGCGTCTGGTCGATGATCAATGGCCACACAACCCCCATTTTTGTCAAAAATAGCCATGAACGACCATTTTCAATAATACCGAAGGCTAACACCTACGGATTTTTGCCCAAGAAATGGTCTCCACCAGAAATCCAAGAATGTGATCTATGGCAAGGAAACATATGTGGGGTGAGGTGTATGAGCCTCTGGTCGACGATCAATGGCCACACAACCCCCATTTTGCCGAAAATAGCCATGAACGACCATTTTCAATAATACCGAAGGCTAACACGTACGAGTTTTTGACCAAGAAATGGTCTCCACCAAAAATCCAAGAATGTGATCTATGGCAAGGAAACATATGTGGGGTGAGGTGTATGAGCCTCTGGTCGACGATCAATGGCCACACAACCCCCATTTTGCCGAAAATAGCCATGAATGACCATTTTCAATAATACTAGAGGCTAAGACCTACGGATTTTAGACCAAGAAATGGTCTCCACCAGAAATCCAAGAATGTGATCTATGGCAAGGAAACATATGTGGGGTGAGGTGTATGAGCGTCTGGTCGATGATCAATGGCCACACAACCCGCATTTTTGTCGAAAATAGCCATGAACGACCATTTTCAAAAATACCGAAGGCTAACACCTACGGATTTTTGACCAAGAAATGGTTTCCACCAGAAATCCAAGAATGTGATCTATGGCAAGGAAACATATGTGGGGTGAGGTTTATGAGCCTCTGGTCGATGATCAATGGCCACACAACCCCCATTTTTGTCGAAAATAGCCATGAATGACCATTTTCAATAATACCGAAGGCTAACACGTACGAGTTTTTAACCAAGAAATGGTTTCCACCAGAAATCCAAGAATGTAATCTATGGCAAGGAAACATATGTGGGGTGAGGTTTATGAGCCTCTAGTCGATGATAAATGGCCACATAACCCCCATTTTTTATGAAAATAGCCACGAGCGACCTTGAAAATAGCCATGAGCGACGATTTCTTGGTCTAAAATCCGTAGGTGTTAGCCTCTAATATTTTTGAAAATGGTCGCTCATGGCTATTTTCGGCAAGGAAACATATGTGGGGTGAGGTGTACGAGCCTCTGGTCGATGATCAATGGCCACACAACCCCCATTTTTGTCGAAAATAGCCATGAACGACCATTTTCAATAATACCGAAGGCTAACACGTACGAGTTTTTAACCAAGAAATGGTCTCCACCAGAAATCCAAGAATGTGATCTATGGCAAGGAAACATATGTGGGTGAGGTGTATGAGTGTCTGGTCGATGATCAATGGCCACACAACCCCCATTTTTGTCGAAAATAGCCATGAATGACCATTTTCAAAAATACAAAAGGCTAACACGTACGGATTTTTTACCAAGAAATGGTCTCCATCAGAAATCCAAGAATGTGATCTATGGCAAGGAAACATATGTGGGGTGAGGTGTATGAGCCTCTGGTCGATGTTCAATGGCCACACAACCCCCATTTTGCCGAAAATAGCCATGAATGACCATTTTCAATAATACCGAAGGCTAACACGTACGAGTTTTTAACCAAGAAATGGTCTCCACCAGAAATCCAAGAATGTGATCTATGGCAAGGAAACATATGTGGGGTGAGGTTTATGAGCCTCTAGTCGATGATAAATGGCCACACAACCCCCATTTTTTATGAAAATAGCCATGAGCGACCATTTTCAATAATACTGGAGGCTAAGACCTACGGATTTTTGACCAAGAAACGGTCTCCACTAGAAATCCAAGAATGTGATCTATGGCAAGGAAACATATGTGGGGTGAGGTGTATGAGCCTCTGGTCGATGATCAATTGCCACACAACCCCCATTTTGTCGAAAATAGCCATGAACGACCATTTTCAATAATACCGAAGGCTAACACCTACGGATTTTTGATCAAGAAATGGTCTCCACCAGAAATCCAAGAATGTGATCTATGGCCAGGAAACATATGTGGGGTGAGGTGTATGAGCCTCTAGTCGATGATCAATGGCCACACAACCCCCATTTTTGTCGAAAATAGCCATGAATGACCATTTTCAATAATACCGAAGGCTAACACCTACGAGTTTTTATCCAAGAAACGGTCTCCACCAGAAATCCAAGAATGTGATCTATGGCAAGGAAACATATGTGGGGTGAGGTGTATGAGCCTCTGGTCGATGATCAATGGCCACACAACCCCCATTTTTTATGAAAATAGCCATGAGCGACCTTGAAAATAGCCATGAGCGACCATTTTCAATAATACTAGAGGCTAAGACCTGCGGATTTTTGACCAAGAAATGGTCTCCACCAGAAATCCAAGAATGTGATCTATGGCAAGGAAACACATGTGGGGTGAGGTGTATGAGCCTCTGGTCGATGATCAATGGCCACACAACCCCCATTTTTTTATGAAAATAGCCATGAACGACCATTTTCAAAAATACCAAAGGCTAACACCTACAGATTTTTGACCAAGAAATGGTCTCCACCAGAAATACAAGAATGTGATCTATGGCAAGGAAACATATGTGGGGTGAGGTGTACGAGCCTCTAGTCGATGATCAATGGCCACAGAACCCCCATTTTGCCGAAAATAGCCATGAACGACCATTTTCAATAATACCGAAGGCTAACACGTACGAGTTTCTAACCAAGAAATGGTCTCCACCAGAAATCCAAGAATGTGATCTATGGTAAGGAAACATATGTGGGGTGAGGTGTACGAGCCTTTAGTCAATGATCAATGGCCACACAACCCCCATTTTGCCGAAAATAGCCATGAGCGACCATTTTCAATAATATTAGAGGCTAACACCTACGGATTTTAGACCAAGAAATGGTCTCCACCAGAAATCCAAGAATGTGATCTATGGCAAGGAAACATATGTGGGGTGAGGTGTACGAGCCTTTGGTCGATGATCAATGGCCACACAACCCCCATTTTTGTCGAAAATAGCCATGAACGACCATTTTCAATAATACCGAAGGCTAACACGTACGAGTTTTTAACCAAGAAATGGTCTCCACCAGAAATCCAAGAATGTGATCTATGGCAAGGAAACATATGTGGGGTGAGGTGTATGAGCGTCTGGTCGATGATCAATGGCCACACAACCCCCATTTTTGTCGAAAATAGCCATGAACGACCTTGAAAATAGCCATGAGCGACCATTTTCAATAATACTAGAGGCTAACACCTATGGATTTTAGACCAAGAAATGGTCTCCACCAGAAATCCAAGAATGTGATCTATGACAAGAAAACATATGTGGGGTTAGGTGTATGTGCGTCTGGTCGATGATCAATGGCCACACAACCCCCATTTTTGTCAAAAATAGCCATGAACGACCATTTTCAATAATACCGAAGGCTAACACCTACGGATTTTTGCCCAAGAAATGGTCTCCACTAGAAATCCAAGAATGTGATCTATGGCAAGGAAACATATGTGGGGTGAGGTGTATGAGCCTCTGGTCGACGATCAATGGCCACACAACCCCCATTTTGCCGAAAATAGCCATGAACGACCATTTTCAATAATACCGAAGGCTAACACGTACGAGTTTTTGACCAAGAAATGGTCTCCACCAAAAATCTAAGAATGTGATCTATGGCAAGGAAACATATGTGGGGTGAGGTGTATGAGCCTCTGGTCGACGATCAATGGCCACACAACCCCCATTTTGCCGAAAATAGCCATGAATGACCATTTTCAATAATACTAGAGGCTAAGACCTACGGATTTTAGACCAAGAAATGGTCTCCACCAGAAATCCAAGAATGTGATCTATGGTAAGGAAACATATGTGGGGTGAGGTGTATGAGCGTCTAGTCGATGATCAATGGCCACATAACCCCCATTTTTGTCGAAAATAGCCATGAACGACCATTTTCAAAAATACCGAAGGCTAACACCTACGGATTTTTGACCAAGAAATGGTTTCCACCAGAAATCCAAGAATGTGATCTATGGCAAGGAAACATATGTGGGGTGAGGTTTATGAGCCTCTGGTCGATGATCAATGGCCACACAACCCCCATTTTTGTCGAAAATAGCCATGAATGACCATTTTCAATAATACCGAAGGCTAACACGTACGAGTTTTTAACCAAGAAATGGTTTCCACCAGAAATCCAAGAATGTAATCTATGGCAAGGAAACATATGTGGGGTGAGGTTTATGAGCCTCTAGTCGATGATAAATGGCCACACAACCCCCATTTTTTATGAAAATAGCCACGAGCGACCTTGAAAATAGCCATGAGCGACCATTTTCAATAATACTAGAGGCTAACACCTAAGGATTTTAGACCAAGAAATGGTCTCCACCAGAAATCCAAGAATGTGATCTATGGCAAGGAAACATATGTGGGGTGAGGTGTATGAGCGTCTGGTCGATGATCAATGGCCACACAACCCCCATTTTTGTCGAAAATAGCCATGAACGACCATTTTGAATAATACCGAAGGCTAACACCTACGGATTTTTGACCAAGAAATGGTCTCCACTAGAAATCCAAGGATGTGATCTATGGCAAGGAAACATATGTGGGGTGAGGTGTATGAGCCTCTAGTCGATGATCAATGGCCACACAACCCCCATTTTTGTCGAAAATAGCCATGAATGACCATTTTCAAAAATACCAAAGGGTAACACGTACGGATTTTTGACCAAGAAATGGTGTCCACCAGAAATCCAAGAATGTGATCTATGGCAAGGAAACATATGTGGGGTGAGGTGTATGAGCCTCTGGTCGATGATCAATGGCCACACAACCCCCATTTTGCCGAAAATAGCCATGAACGACCATTTTCAATAATACCGAAGGCTAACACCTACGGATTTTTGACCAAGAAATGGTCTCCACCAGAAATCCAAGAATGTGATCTATGGCAAGGAAACATATGTGGGGTGAGGTGTATGAGCCTATGGTCGATGATCAATGGCCACACAACCCCCATTTTTGTCGAAAATAGCCATGAACGACCATTTTCAATAATATCGAAGGCTAACACGTACGAGTTTTTGACCAAGAAATGGTCTCCACCAGAAATCCAAGAATGTGATCTACGACAAGGAAACATATGTGGGGTGAGGTGTATGAGCCTCTGGTCTACGATCAATGGCCACACAACCCCCATTTTGCCGAAAATAGCCATGAATGACCATTTTCAATAATACCGAAGGCTAACACGTACGAGTTTTTAACCAAGAAATGGTTTCCACCAGAAATCCAAGAATGTAATCTATGGCAAGGAAACATATGTGGGGTGAGGTTTATGAGCCTCTAGTCGATGATAAATGGCCACACAACCCCCATTTTTTATGAAAATAGCCATGAGCGACCTTGAAAATAGCCATGAGCGACCATTTTCAATAATACTAGAGGCTAAGACCTACGGATTTTTGACCAAGAAATGGTCTCCACCAGAAATCCAAGAATGAGATCTACGACAAGGAAACATATGTGGGGTGAGGTGTATGAGCCTCTGGTCGACGATCAATGGCCACACAACCCCCATTTTGCCGAAAATAGCCATGAATGACCATTTTCAATAATACCGAAGGCTAACACCTACGGATTTTTGACCAAGAAATGGTCTCCACCAGAAATCCAAGAATGTGATCTATGGCAAGGAAACATATGTGGGGTGAGGTGTATGAGCCTCTAGTCGATGATCAATGGCCACACAACCCCCATTTTTGTCGGAAATAGCCATGAACGACCATTTTCAATAATACCGAAGGCTAACACCTACGGATTTTTGACCAAGAAATGGTCTCCACCAAAAATCCAAGAATGTGATCTATGGCAAGGAAACATATGTGGGGTGAGGTTTATGAGCCTCTAGTCGATGATAAATGGCCACACAACCCCCATTTTTTTATGAAAATAGCCATGAGCGACCTTGAAAATAGCCATGAGCGACCATTTTCAATAATACTAGAGGCTAACACCTTCGGATTTTAGACCAAGAAATGGTCTCCACCAGAAATCCAAGAATGTGATCTATGGCAAGGAAACATATGTGGGGTGAGGTTTATGAGCCTCTAGTCGATGATAAATGGCCACACAACCCCCATTTTTGTCGAAAATAGCCATGAATGACCATTTTCAAAAATACCAAAGGCTAACGCGTACGGATTTTTGACCAAGAAATGGTCTCCACCAGAAATCCAAGAATGTGATCTATGGCAAGGAAACATATGTGGGGTGAGGTGTACGAGCCTCTGGTCAATGATCAATGGCCACACAACCCCCATTTTGCCGAAAATAGCCATGAACGACCATTTTCAATAATACCGAAGGCTAACACGTACGAGTTTTTAACCAAGAAATGGTCTCCACCAGAAATCCAAGAATGTGATCTATGGCAAGGAAACATATGTGGGGTGAGGTTTATGAGCCTCTAGTCGATGATAAATGGCCACACAACCCCCATTTTTTATGAAAATAGCCATGAGCGACCATTTTCAATAATACTAGAGGCTAAGACCTACAGATTTTTGACCAAGAAATGGTCTCCACCAGAAATCCAAGAATGTGATCTATGGCAAGGAAACATATGTGGGGTGAGGTGTATGAGCCTCTGGTCGACGATCAATGGCCACACAACCCTAATTTTTGTCGAAAATAGCCATGAACGACCATTTTCAATGACACTGAAGGCTAACACCTACGGATTTTTGACCAAGAAATGGTCTCCACCATAAATCCAAGAATGTGATCTATGGCAAGGAAACATATGTGTAGTGAGGTGTATGAGCCTCTGGTCGAAGATCAATGGCCACACAACCCCCATTTTTGTCGAAAATAGCCATGAATGACCATTTTCAAAAATACCAAAGGCTAACACGTACGGATTTTTGACCAAGAAATGGTCTCCACCAGAAATCCAGGAATGTGATCTATGGCAAGGAAACATATGTGGGGTGAGGTGTACGAGCCTCTGGTCGATGATCAATGGCCACACAACCCCCATTTTGCCGAAAATAGCCATGAACGACCATTTTCAATAATACCGAAGGCTAACACGTACGAGTTTTTAACCAAGAAATGGTCTCCACCAGAAATCCAAGAATGTGATCTATGGCAAGGAAACATATGTGGGGTGAGGTTTATGAGCCTCTAGTCGATGATAAATGGCCACACAACCCCCATTTTTGTCGAAAATAGCCATGAGCGACCTTGAAAATAGCCATGAGCGACCATTTTCAATAATACTAGAGGCTAACACCTACGGATTTTAGACCAAGAAATGGTCTCCACCAGAAATCCAAGAATGTGATCTATGGCAAGGAAACATTTGTGGGGTGAGGTGTATGAGCGTCAGGTCGATGATCAATGGCCACACAACCCCCATTTTTGTCGAAAATAACCATGAACGACCATTTTCAATAATACCGAAGGCTAACACCTACGGATTTTTGACCAAGAAATGGTCTCCACCAGAAATCCAAGAATGTGATCTATGGCAAGGAAACATATGTGGGGTGAGGTGTATGAGCCTCTGGTCGACGATCAATGGCCACACAACCCTATTTTTTGTCGAAAATAGCCATGAACGACCATTTTCAATGACCCTGAAGGCTAACACCTACGGATTTTTGACCAAGAAATGGTCTCCACCATAAATCCAAGAATGTGATCTATGGCATGGAAACATATGTGTAGTGAGGTGTATGAGCCTCTGGTCGAAGATCAATGGCCACACAACCCCCATTTTTGTCGAAAATAGCCATGAATGGCCATTTTCAAAAATACCAAAGGCTAACACCTACGGATTTTTGCCCAAGAAATGGTCTCCACCAGAAATCCAAGAATGTGATCTGTGGCAAGGAAACATATGTGGGGTGAGGTCTATGAGCCTCTGGTCGACGATCAATGGCCACACAACCCTAATTTTTGTCGAAAATAGCCATGAACGACCATTTTCAATGACATTGAAGGCTAACACCTACGGATTTTTGACCTAGAAATGGTCTCCACCAGAAATCCAAGAATGTGATCTATGGCAAGGAAACATGTGTGGGGTGAGGTGTATGAGCCTCTGGTCGACGATCAATGGCCACACAACCCCCATTTTGCCGAAAATAGCCATGAATGACCATTTTCAATAATACCAAAGGCTAACACGTACGAGGTTTTAACCAAGAAATGGTCTCCACCAGAAATCCAAGAATGTGATCTATGGCAAGGAAACATATGTGGGGTGGGGTGTATGAGCCTCTGGTCGATGATCAATGGCCACACAACCCCCATTTTTGTCGAAAATAGCCATGAACGACCATTTTCAATAATATCGAAGGCTAACACCTACGGATTTTTGACCAAGAAATGGTCTCCACCAGAAATCCAAGAATGTGATCTATGACAAGGAAACATATGTGGGGTGAGGTGTATGAGCCTCTGGTCGATGATCAATGGCCACACAACCCCCATTTTGCCGAAAATAGCCATGAATGACCATTTTCAATAATACCGAAGGCTAACACGTACGAGTTTTTAACCAAGAAATGGTTTCCACCAGAAATCCAAGAATGTAATCTATGCCAAGGAAACATATGTGGGGTGAGGTTTATGAGCCTCTAGTCGATGATAAATGGCCACACAACCCCCATTTTTTATGAAAATAGCCATGAGCGACCTTGAAAATAGCCATGAGCGACCATTTTCAATAATACTAGAGGCTAACACCTACTGATTTTAGACCAAGAAATGGTCTCCACCAGAAATCCAAGAATGTGGTCTGTGGCAAGGAAACATATGTGGGGTGAGGTGTATGAGCGTCTGGTCGATGATCAATGGCCACACAACCCCCATTTTTGTCGAAAATAGCCATGAACGACCATTTTCAATAATACCGAAGGCTAACACCTACGGATTTTTGACCAAGAAATGGTCTCCACCAGAAATCCAAGAATGTGATCTATGGCAAGGAAACATATGTGGGGTGAGGTGTATGAGCCTCTAGTCGATGATCAATGGCCACACAACCCCCATTTTTGTCGAAAATAGCCATGAACGACCATTTTCAATAATATCGAAGGCTAACACGTACGAGTTTTTGACCAAGAAATGGTCTCCACCAGAAACCCAAGAATGTGATCTATGGCAAGGAAACATATGTGGGGTGAGGTGTACGAGCCTCTGGTCGATGATCAATGGCCACACAACCCCTATTTTGCCGAAAATAGCCATGAATGACCATTTTCAATAATACCGAAGGCTAACACGTACGAGTTTTTAACCAAGAAATGGTTTCCACCAGAAATCCAAGAATGTAATCTATGGCAAGGAAACATATGTGGGGTGAGGTTTATGAGCCTCTAGTCGACGATAAATGGCCACACAACCCCCATTTTTTATGAAAATAGCCATGAGCGACCTTGAAAATAGCCATGAGCGACCATTTTCAATAATACCAGAGGCTAACACCTATGGATTTTAGACCAAGAAATGGTCACCACCAGAAATCCAAGAATGTGATCTATGGCAAGGAAACATATGTGGGGTGAGGTGTATGAGCGTCTGGTCGATGATCAATGGCCACACAACCCCCATTTTTGTCGAAAATAGCCATGAACGACCATTTTCAATAATACCGAAGGCTAACACCTACGGATTTTTGACCAAGAAATGGTCTCCACCAGAAATCCAAGAATGTGATCTATGGCAAGGAAACATATGTGGGGTGAGGTGTATGAGCCTCTGGTCGACGATCAATGGCCACACAACCCTAATTTTTGTCGAAAATAGCCATGAACGACCATTTTCAATGACACTGAAGGCTAACACCTAAGGATTTTTGACCAAGAAATGCTCTCCACCATAAATCCAAGAATGTGATCTATGGCAAGGAAACATATGTGTAGTGAGGTGTATGAGCCTCTGGTCGAAGATCAATGACCACACAACCCCCATTTTTGTCGAAAATAGCCTTGAATGACCATTTTCAAAAATACCAAAGGCTAACACGTACGAGTTTTTAACCAAGAAATGGTCTCCACCAGAAATCCAAGAATGTGATCTATGGCAAGGAAACATATGTGGGGTGAGGTGTATGAGCGTCTGGTCGATGATCAATGGCCACACAACCCCCATTTTTGTCGAAAATAGCCATGAACGACCATTTTCAATAATACCGAAGGCTAACACCTACGGATTTTTGACCAAGAAATGGTCTCCACCAGAAATCCAAGAATGTGATCTATGGCAAGGAAACATATGTGGGGTGAGGTGTATGAGCCTCTGGTCGATGATCAATGGCCACACAACCCCCATTTTTGTCGAAAATAGCCATGAATGACCATTTACAATAATACCGAAGGCTAACACCTACGGATTTTTGACCAAGAAATGGCCTCCACAAGAAATCCAAGAATGTGATCTATGGCAAGGAAACATATGTGGGGTGAGGTGTATGAGCGTCTGGTCGATGATCAATGGCCACACAACCCCCATTTTGCCGAAAATAGCCATGAATGACCATTTTCAATAATACCAAAGGCTAACACGTACGAGTTTTTAACCAAGAAATGGTCTCCACCAGAAATCCAAGAATGTGATCTATGGCAAGGAAACATATGTGGGGTGAGGTGTATGAGCCTCTAGTCGATGATAAATGGCCACACAACCCCGATTTTTTATGAAAATAGCCATGAGCGACCTTGAAAATAGCCATGAGCGACCATTTTCAATAATACTAGAGGCTAACACCTACGGATTTTAGACCAAGAAATGGTCTCCACCAGAAATCCAAGAATGTGACCTATGGCAAGGAAACATATGTGGGGTGAGGTGTATGAGCGTCTGGTCGATGATCAATGGCCACACAACCCCCATTTTTGTCGAAAATAGCCATGAACGACCATTTTCAATAATACCGAAGGCTAACACCTACGGATTTTTGACCAAGAAATGGTCTCCACCAGAAATCCAAGAATGTGATCTATGGCAAGGAAACATATGTGGGGTGAGGTGTATGAGCCTCTAGTCGATGATCAATGGCCACACAACCCCCATTTTTGTCGAAAATAGCCATGAATGACCATTTTCAAAAATACCAAAGGCTAACACGTACGGATTTTTAACCAAGAAATGGTCTCCACCAGAAATCCAAGAATGTGATCTATGGCAAGGAAACATATGTGGGGTGAGGTGTATGAGCCTCTGGTCGATGATCAATGGCCACACAACCCCCATTTTGCCGAAAATAGCCATGAATGACCATTTTCAATAATACCGAAGGCTAACACGTACGAGTTTTTAACCAAGAAATGGTCTCCACCAGAAATCCAAGAATGTGATCTATGGCAAGGAAACATATGTGGGGTGAGGTGTATGAGCGTCTGGTCGATGATCAATGGCCACACAAACCCCATTTTTGTCGAAAATAGCCATGAACGACCATTTTCAATAATACTGAAGGCTAACACCTACGGATTTTTGACCAAGAAATGGTCTCCACCAGAAATCCAAGAATGTGATCTATGGCAAGGAAACATATGTGGGGTGAGGTGTATGAGCCTCTGGTCGACGATCAATGGCCACAGAACCCTATTTTTTGTCGAAAATAGCCATGAACGACCATTTTCAATGACACTGAAGGCTAACACCTACGGATTTTTGACCAAGAAATGGTCTCCACCATAAATCCAAGAATGTGATCTATGGCAAGGAAACATATGTGTAGTGAGGTGTATGAGCCTCTGGTCGAAGATCAATGGCCACACAACCCCCATTTTTGTCGAAAATAGCCATGAGCGACCATTTTCAATAATACTAGAGGCTAAGACCTACGGATTTTTGACCAAGAAATGGTCTCCACCAAAAATCCAAGAATGTGATCTATGGCAAGGAAACATATGTGGGGTGAGGTGTATGAGCCTCTGGTCGATGATCAATGGCCACACAACCCCCATTTTTGTCGAAAATAGCCATGAATGACCATTTACAATAATACCGAAGGCTAACACCTACGGATTTTTGACCAAGAAATGGTCTCCACCAGAAATCCAAGAATGTGATCTATGGCAAGGAAACATATGTGGGGTGAGGTGTATGAGCGTCTGGTCGATGATCAATGGCCACACAACCCCCATTTTGCCGAAAATAGCCATGAATGACCATTTTCAATAATACCAAAGGCTAACACGTACGAGTTTTTAACCAAGAAATGGTCTCCACCAGAAATCCAAGAATGTGATCTATGGCAAGGAAACATATGTGGGGTGAGGTGTACGAGCCTCTGGTCGACGATCAATGGCCACAGAACCCCCATTTTTTATGAAAATAGCCATGAGCGACCTTGAAAATAGCCATGAGCGACCATTTTCAATAATACTAGAGGCTAACACCTACGGATTTTAGACCAAGAAATGGTCTCCACCAGAAATCCAAGAATGTGATCTATGGCAAGGAAACATATGTGGGGTGAGGTGTATGAGCCTCTGGTCGATGATCAATGGCCACACAACCCCCATTTTTGTCGAAAATAGCCATGAACGACCATTTTCAATAATACCGAAGGCTAACACCTACGGATTTTTGACCAAGAAATGGTCTCCACCAGAAATCCAAGAGTGTGATCTATGGCAAGGAAACATATGTGGGGTGAGGTGTATGAGCGTCTGGTCGATGATCAATGGCCACACAACCCCCATTTTTGTCGAAAATAGCCATGAACGACCTTGAAAATAGCCATGAGCGACCATTTTCAATAATACTAGAGGCTAACACCTACGGATTTTAGACCAAGAAATGGTCTCCACCAGAAATCCAAGAATGTGATCTATGGCAAGGAAACATATGTGGGGTGAGGTGTATGAGCGTCTGGTCGATGATCAATGGCCACACAACCCCCATTTTTGTCGAAAATAGCCATGAACGACCATTTTCAATAATACAGAAGGCTAACACCTACGGATTTTTGACCAAGAAATGGTCTCCACCAGAAATCCAAGAATGTGATCTATGGCAAGGAAACATATGTGGGGTGAGGTGTATGAGCCTCTAGTCGATGATCAATGGCCACACAACCCCCATTTTTGTCGAAAATAGCCATGAATGACCATTTTCAAAAATACCAAAGGCTAACACGTACGGATTTTTAACCAACAAATGGTCTCCACCAGAAATCCAAGAATGTGATCTATGGCAAGGAAACATATGTGGGGTGAGGTGTACGAGCCTCTGGTCGATGATCAATGGCCACACAACCCCCATTTTGCCGAAAATAGCCATGAGCGACCATTTTCAAAAATATTAGAGGCTAAGACCTACGGATTTTTGACCAAGAAATGGTCTCCACCAGAAATCCAAGAATGTGATCTATGGCAAGGAAACATATGTGGGGTGAGGTGTATGAGCCTCTGGTCGATGATCAATGGCCACACAACCCCCATTTTTGTCGAAAATAGCCATGAACGACCATTTTCAATGACACTGAAGGCTAACACCTACGGATTTTTGACCAAGAAATGGTCTCCACCATAAATCCAAGAATGTGATCTATGGCAAGGAAACATATGTGTAGTGAGGTGTATGAGCCTCTGGTCGAAGATCAATGGCCACACAACCCCCATTTTTGTCGAAAATAGCCATGAATGACCATTTTCAAAAATACCAAAGGCTAACACATTCGGATTTTTGCCCAAGAAATGGTCTCCACCAGAAATCCAAGAATGTGATCTATGGCAAGGAAACATATGTGGGGTGAGGTGTATGAGCCTCTGGTCGACGATCAATGGCCACACAACCCCCATTTTTGTCGAAAATAGCCATGAACGACCATTTTCAATAATACCGAAGGCTAACACCTACGGATTTTTGACCAAGAAATGGTCTCCACCAGAAATCCAAGAATGTGATCTATGGCAAGGAAACATATGTGGGGTGAGGTGTATGAGCCTCTAGTCAATGATCAATGGCCACACAACCCCCATTTTTGTCGAAAATAGCCATGAACGACCATTTTCAATAATATCGAAGGCTAACACCTACGAATTTTTGACCAAGAAATGGTCTCCACCAGAAATCCAAGAATGTGATCTACGACAAGGAAACATATGTGGGGTGAGGTGTATGAGCCTCTGGTCGACGATCAATGGCCACACAACCCCCATTTTGCCGAAAATAGCCATGAATGACCATTTTCAATAATACCGAAGGCTAACACGTACGAGTTTTTAACCAAGAAATGGTTTCCACCAAAAATCCAAGAATGTAATCTATGGCAAGGAAACATATGTGGGGTGAGGTTTATGAGCCTCTAGTCGATGATAAATGGCCACACAACCCCCATTTTTTATGAAAATAGCCATGAGCGACCTTGAAAATAGCCATGAGCGACCATTTTCAAAAATACTAGAGGCTAACACCTACGGATTTTAGACCAAGAAATGGTCTCCACCAGAAATCCAAGAATGTGATCTATGGCAAGGACACATTTGTGGGGTGAGGTGTATGAGCGTCTGGTCGATGATCAATGGCCACACAACCCCCATTTTTGTCGAAAATAGCCATGAACGACCATTTTCAATAATACCGAAGGCTAACACC
This sequence comes from Zea mays, assembly GCF_902167145.1. Taxonomy (NCBI): domain Eukaryota; kingdom Viridiplantae; phylum Streptophyta; class Magnoliopsida; order Poales; family Poaceae; genus Zea; species Zea mays. Next base: position 41,006 of record NW_023366759.1, on the reverse strand, counting down.
TACGGATTTTTGACCAAGAAATGGTCTCCACCAGAAATCCAAGAATGTGATCTATGGCAAGGAAACATATGTGGGGTGAGGTGTATGAGCCTCTAGTCGATGATCAATGGCCACACAACCCCCATTTTTGTCGAAAATAGCCATGAATGACCATTTTCAAAAATACCAAAGGCTAACACGTACGGATTTTTAACCAAGAAATGGTCTCCACCAGAAATCCAAGAATGTGATCTATGGCAAGGAAACATATGTGGGGTGAGGTGTACGAGCCTCTGGTCGATGATCAATGGCCACACAACCCCCATTTTGCCGAAAATAGCCATGAGCGACCATATTCAATAATATTAGAGGCTAAGACCTACGGATTTTTGACCAAGAAATGGTCTCCACCAAAAATCCAAGAATGTGATCTATGGCAAGGAAACATATGTGGGGTGAGGTGTATGAGCCTCTGGTCGATGATCAATGGCCACACAACCCCCATTTTTGTCGAAAATAGCCATGAACGACCATTTTCAATGACACTGAAGGCTAACACCTACGGATTTTTGACCAAGAAATGGTCTCCACCATAAATCCAAGAATGTGATCTATGGCAAGGAAACATATGTGTAGTGAGGTGTATGAGCCTCTGGTCGAAGATCAATGGCCAGACAACCCCCATTTTTGTCGAAAATAGCCATGAATGACCATTTTCAAAAATACCAAAGGCTAACACATTCAGATTTTTGCCCAAGAAATGGTCTCCACCAGAAATCCAAGAATGTGATCTATGGCAAGGAAACATATGTGGGGTGAGGTGTATGAGCCTCTGGTCGACGATCAATGGCCACACAACCCCCATTTTTGTCGAAAATAGCCATGAACGACCATTTTCAATAATACCGAAGGCTAACACCTACGGATTTTTGACCAAGAAATGGTCTCCACCAGAAATCCAAGAATGTGATCTATGGCAAGGAAACATATGTGGGGTGAGGTGTATGAGCCTCTAGTCGATGATCAATGGCCACACAACCCTCATTTTTGTCGAAAATAGCCATGAATGACCATTTTCAAAAATACCAAAGGCTAACACGTACGGATTTTTAACCAAGCAATGGTGTAACACCCCTGGTGTTACTATAACTAAAACTTGAGCATGGCATCACAAGCATTGGCATTGCATATGTTTGACACACCTAGAGTGCATTCACTAGGTAAAAATTTCAAACAAGTTGTATTGTTTTAAAGTTTTACAAATCAGGACCCTGGTTAAAGAACTTAACCCTAACTAGTGGTTAAAGGGGTAAAACTTAACCCAAGTTGAGAAAAACTTTAGGGCTTGTGAGAAAAGTCATAAAACATCCCCAAACACTAAGTTGAATCACATTTATACCCCTGGGATGCCAGAAACCCTAATTGGAACCCTGGAAAACCCTAAACCAAACCCTAGGGGCTTCTGTGCAAAATTAGCCCACTTTTGGGCTAAAGTGCAAAAACCAAGCCAAATAGGTTTCTTAAGTCCTTTGGTTCACAAAAATGTGGACTTGAAAGCAAAACCCAAAGTTTTGGACTTAAATGCAAAATGGACCTCATTTGAGTTTTGCTCTAAGTCTGAAAATCAGTGAATGGGCTCAACTTTGGGGCTTTGTAACTTACAAAGCATAGGGTTTTTTGCCCTAGGTCACCACATCAAAGTTGAAGACCAATTATAGGAGAACAACTTTGCTTAAGGTTGTAAGCTTAGTTGTTAAGAAGAATTTGGAGAAAACCAAGCTTAAAGTTGGGCTGTCAGGCTGTTATGTCTGAATTTTCAGACTAGCAGTGAACTGACCTCGACTTCAAGCTGGGTTTTGAGCATGATCCTGTGTAAATATACCTATGATTGCCATAGCAAGTTTGTAGTGGGTACCATACTCTACAAGTTTGCTGCAGAGCTTAACCTGTGTCACTATGGAAAATTGAGAGAAAAATGGGCTCTAAGTTGGTCTGTCAGTCAAGTTGTGTATTGGATCAGAGGCACTGTTCATCGTCATCAGTTACTATCGCGTTATGGATCAGGACATCTCCGCCAGCGATAAGAACGCCATCGCGGCGTGACCGGTCGTCGTTGGCCGCGGTAAAGTGACTGGGTATCGTGGCAAAAGTTACCTCGGTGGCGCGCTTGGGTTAAGCGGCAATCGTGCCCTCACCGGAGACCGTCGTAGGCTTGCCAACGCACCCTCAGATCGCATTTCTTCCCCATCTCCGGTCGACGGTCCTCCGCCGCGTGGCCAAGCTTGTCTACCGTGTCACCGTAATTCGTTTGAGCCATCCCATCAACGTTAAGGAGTTTGCCACGCCGTAGGCCACGTAACCGCGCGCCAAGCTTCTTCCTCCCCTCCGGCCGCCAACGCATCGCGGTCAAATTGAGAGCCACCGCTCTCGGAGTCTATAAATTGAGCCCCCCCTCGGCTTCGCTATGTATTTTACTAGCTATCGCACCCGCTCCCACACCCGATTGTCCACCAGCTCGCCTGAATTTTGCACTTCCCCCAAATCGGTTCTCCGCCGCCGTAGAAGTGAACTCACCGTCGCCAGCCCAACTCCGGTCAGTGCCCGCCCTTTTCTTCCTCGTTTGAGCATTCTCATGCCTCTGTGATGCTCCCCGACCCCTTTAATTGAACTAGACCGGCGCCCATCGCCGGGAACACGATCATGTTGCCGTTGTGCTTACGGCCACCGTGGCCGGAGCTCCCTAGTCCACCGATAGTGTAATTTAGTTGGGGAAAACGTTCATAGGAACTCGAATTTGGGCTCAGCCGAAGATTAGCACCAGTCTTAGCCTCAATCGGCCGGCGTAGTTGCTCGCCGGAGCGCGGCCGTGCTTGAACGCCGTCGGGGACTGCGAGTTGTGAGTTGACAAGAACCTGGGGACCTTTTCGTGAACTGTCAGTGACTTAAAACAATAGTAAACGGACCTATTTCTGTTTAGTCGTTAAGCCGAGGGCCTCTGCGCAAAGTCGCCTCGCGGGCGCGGGCGCGCGCGCGAATCCGCTCGGGCTTGGGCCGGCTGGACCTGAATCGGCCCAGTACTGCTCCTCTTTTTCCTTTTTCTTTTTCAGCAGAACTTTGAAAAACGGTAGAAAATAGTAGAAAAATCCTAAAATTATGAGACCAATTTTCCTAGGCTTGTTATTTTCCATAGTATTTAATAAAAATAGTTCTATGATTTTTAGTTTGAAAAAGGAATTTTAGGATATTTAAAATAGCCTAAACCATTGGTTCTAGATTTTTAGAAAATAGATAATAATCCCAAAATTTCCCAAACTTTTTATGGGAGCATTTCACAATATTTAGAAGCCTTGGGTAGAGTTTGGCTTGATTTGAACATTGTTTGATAACTAGAACCCAAAAACCCTACCCCTGCCCTATGGACTCCTTTACCGACTCCGGAAACCCTAAGTTCCCGGAATCCCGTGAAGGAAAGTTGTACTCAAGACTTAGTTAATAAATCCTTATTACCTTTGCACTCTCATAAGCATTACATGGCATTCATTCTTATATATATATACCTATATGGTTATATCTAGAGAACGAAGATGAGAGTGAAGTGATTCAAAGAGAAGACACCACCACCACCTTTGGAATCTCGGGCAAGGACTTGGCTCTACTTCGACAACTACGAGTCCGAGCCTGACTCACCTACTAACGAAGGCAAGCCCCGGTGCATGCAACCCCATTCCTTGTGTTTTAAATACTTTTCGCACACTTTAAGTCTAGTGAAATGTGCATTAAGTTCATAGGAATTGCTTGAAACCCTTTGATGCATTGCTTTCCTTGATATCCATACCTTTATAGATACTTCTGTGAAGTATCAAAATTATGATTTACAAAAATGCTTAGCCTTGCTTAGATCTTGTGGATAGAGGTTGTCCTCAATTTAACCCGGGAGAGGATGGCTTCTACCTGCAAGAATATTTTCATTTGGAGCAATAGTGGGATCTTACTACAAAGTTCCCCGTGATGCTCTTTCATCCTAAGGAACAGACACAATCCTAAGGATGGGAATACTTAAATCGAGACTTGGGCTAGGAACAGGTGATGCTCCGCCCGGGTCAATTAAGGATTGGATGCGTATGTAGGCCTGTTGATCAAGGACTATCTTATCTAGCCACATGCCCTGAGAATGGGACAGGGTAAGCTTGAACCCGGCTATTCCATTCATGAAAAGACAATCGAGCACTGGGCGTGGAGAGATGGCGAGAGTGGCACGTACCCTCCTGGCAACGGATCGCCTCAAAGGGGTGGTGTACTCTCGGGTGGCGCGGACCTGTTCATGTAGTGGAGGATCCGTGGGAATAGTAGACATCAAGGTTTATGAGAAACATATGTCGTGTGGTTAGAGATCCTCAGCTGAGTAAATCGATTCGGATCGCCGTTATATCCCCGGACAGTGGAGACTTGAGCTCCGACCTACAACCTAAGTCAGGATGTGAACACGATGGATAAAAATGATGTTGTCTTGATGTGATGTGAAATTAGACTAGATGCAAATAGAGTCTATTAATACTTAATATGGCGTTAAAAGATTGAAAGTAAGGACTCACTTTAGTAAGCTACTTCTGCAAAAGTATAAGTAGATTTTTGCTAAAGCCTCTCCTTGACTCCTATTTATCCAGCATACCCTTGAGAGTCTTTTCTTTAGTCGGGTAAGACTTGTTGAGTAATTCCATACTCAGGGTTTATCCCTTTGTTGTTTTTAGGTGAGGAAGCGACAAACTTTTGTTGCTTTTGCTCCAAGGTGGTACCAAATGAAGGAAAACAGGAGTGAAGATGCGGGAGGACTTGGTCCTCCATATAGGATCTTTTTGTTTTAAAGCTATCGGGAGGAGTCTGTGCCTCCCTTGATATGTGTACTACTCAGCACTCGTTTATAGCTCTGGTCTGTAATAAGTAACTTGATCTTACATTCTAAATAAATGTAAGTTTATGTAAAAGCTTCCGCATTTCTATATCTCCGATGTTCTGTAATGTCTGCAAGACGGGTGAAACGTTCCTGGTAAGGTAAGGAAAGATACCGAGCTTGTCAAGTAACTTAGGAACATCTACAGGGTGTCTGATGTCTGTTAGACAAGGACAACTGTAGGTGGGTCTAATTACTTGGGAGGTTCCGTCACAGCTGGTATCGGAGCGTAGCCCTTCTTTGCAGATATTATAAAACATCTTCAAAAGGATTTTCAAAAGTCTTACCTAAAAACTCTTTTCTCTTCTTACCTAAGTATTCTGAAGAGTCTATTTTAAAGACCAGATAGGAAGAGTGCAATGTATAGAAGGTTGAATCGACTAAGGTTGATTCTGTAATTATACATGCATCATGCTAAGCACTATATTAATAAAATTTCCCCCTTAGAGAAATGTTGTCGCGCACCAGAAAGACCGCGCGCAAATCTACTAGACCCATTGGCATACCTGCCATTAACTTACCCTAAGGCATGAAGGAAGTAGCAGTGGTAGCAACGATCCCATCGGAATCTGGAAGCACAAGTCGAACTGCTTCAATCAGAACTCCGTCACAGGAATGATCTATGAGTCGCGGATGCAGCCATCCGCTACTTGCAAGACCAACTCGCGAAACGAGATTTAGCACTCGATTGGATGGTTAACTCTCGTTTACTCGTCTGGGCTAAGGAAGCCAAAGCTCGAGCCCATGTGGAGGAGCTTAGCTTAGCCATGGATAACTTGCAGGTCTATTATAATACACTCCATGAAGAAGTTCATGTGTTGTATTCACAACTACACCCGAACGTCCCTGCGGATCTTGTCGGGACAGAAGTCGGACCTTCTCATGTAGCGGGAGAAGCACGTGATGGAACCGGACCTTTTCAGGCCCCCTCCCTCTACGAAGTTGGTTGACGAATAGTCTTCTACGCCCAAAAGTAAGCTACCAAAGGTGAAAAGAAGTGGCTTACCATGTGCCCTTAACATTGGCCGGACGGGACTTTCCTGCTAATATGATTGTTCTGAAAGGCCAAGACAATAGATGTCATCTTGGGCATGAACTGGTTAGCCCAGCGTAAAGCAGTTCTCAACACTGATCTGAGAACCATCTGGTTGAGTTATAACCAATAGAGAGTTGGTGACTTAATTGCCTAAACCCAAGATTAGGCTGTATTTGTGTGTAGTGAACCATAACCCGGCCCAAAGTCGAATTTTCTGTTATCACTTCATGATCACACTCGTACAAATCCATGCCTAGATAATTTCTTTGTCGGACCTAAAGTGTGTCTAGACTTCAAACAAGGATCTCAAGTCATGTCTCCCTTTAGAGCCATTCTCTTGATCAGCTGATGCAGGTTGGAGTCTCTAGTGTATTTGGCCTCTCCTTGCGGATCGTCATGTTACTTTATTAACCCAACCTAGAAAAGACATGTCCGACCATTTCCTTAAATTTGATGCCTTTGGTTCCTTTATATCTATCGAAGGCATACCAACTCAATCCTTGACCTTGTGATCCCTATGATGGACATAGAGATATGCTTGGGCTGAATTAATAGTTCCCATCATACTTCTTTCATCAAGTTTAGGTTATGGCCATGCCTGGTTCACTTCTTTGGACCATGATCTATTTGGATCTCTACTTGTAATCGTTCTTACAGGTGGAGTCTCTTTTGTACCTTGTCATCCTTGATCAGTCTATTTGTGTTGTGTGAGATTCCTTATTGGTTATGTCTGGTATTGGCGTTATGACTAAAATTGTTGATGCTGCGCCAAAATCTAGGGCCACCTGTGGATGCATACACATGGTTGTGTTGCTCGATACACGCTAGTATCACAGTTAGTAGTCATAATCCATTATAAGACTATATTGATATGTTATCTCTACGCAAATTGATCTTATCACGTGAGATCCAGTATTGGTGTCAGTTTTGTAATGGTGTCATGGTTAAGAACGTATGGTACTGCAGCGAAGCTGAGGGCCTCCTGTGAATGCGCACACAGGATTTTACTGCTTGGCGCCTGCCGGTACCAGGGTCTCTGGACATGATCCATTGTGAAACTACACTGATGTGTGATCTTCTGTGGATTTCTTCCTTAAAACAATTTCTATGTTGTTTGTGAAGAAATCAAGCAACATCTGTCATTTCCATTGGATCAAAAGGGCATACCACTTTCGTATGTGGTCTTATTTCTTTTGATCTTGGTAGTGACTACTCATACAAGTTCCCTTTGCATTCTTTGTGTAAAGGTGAAGCCTTGGATCTTTTTAGTGTTGAATAACAACTGATTAGCTTTCAAAATGGAGACTGGTTTTCCCTGCTGCTGAAATGTAGGAGTTTGTTCATTCGCTTTCCTACCTAATCCATGTATTCCCTAACCAAGTGGATAATTCATCTTGCATGAAGAAACGGATGAACAACATGACCAAATGGATTTTTACCCAAATGCATGACCTTTTGCTTGCAAATATGAACTCTCAACCCCTTGGCTTACCAATGGTACTGAGAGGATTTGCTCAATGTGAAAAGTAGTTCAACAAGTTGGTTTCGACTAACTTGTAATTGCCCGTTGAACGAATGTTGAGTTTAGAGATCGTTTCATCGAGTTGTCTAAACTCACTTTAGTTCAACCTACCCCAAAGAAAGTACTTACCAAAATGAGATTAAGTCAGCCAATAGTCACCTAATCATCGCTCTAGTCGTGCCTCGACCACCTCACGCATGTTTTTCCTGCATGTGTGATCATGCCGATCCATGACTAGTGTTGGATAAAAGGGACTGGTTGCAAAGTCCGTATCTATTGATCCCTCCGCTGGTGATTCTCTCGAATTTATATCGCCTTCTAGAGACTTGGATTTTCTGCTTAGCCACGGGTCAACTGTGATGTTATTCGACATTCACACCCGTCTCGTGTGCTATGAACCTACTGTAACCACTTGTTGGTAAACCTCTTCTTGTGTGTTTTACCCAAGATGGTGCATCTGATTCTATTTGGGTAAAGTTGCATACTTACCACCCAACAGACTCAGATAGTATAGTGTCATCAGAAAAAAGCAAATTGCACACCTGGAACCTTATGTGTTCTTCTGGTGGGCAAGGATGCAAATTGAAATTGCACACTATGTGGCTAGACGTGACACTCGTAAACGTGTCAAGGCCATATACATGAAGACTGTTGGTCCATTACAATCCTTACCTATCCCAACGTGGAAAGGGGAAGATATTGTATGGACTTCATCATGGGATTACCCAGGAATACAAAAGGGTATGACTCTATCTGGGTTATTGTTGATCGGCTTACGAAAATTTCTCATTTTCTGCCCGTCAAGACAAATTATCCGGTTCTGTCTATGCCCAATTGTACATTGCTCGTATTCTTAGTCTGCATGGTGTCTCGAAGACCATGGTGTCGGATCGTGGATCGCAATTCGTATCCAAATTTTGGGAAGAACTTTATAAATCCCTGGATACCAAGCTGCTCCACAGTTCGGCCTAGTGGACAGACTGAGAGAGTCAATCAAGTACTGGAAGATATGCTACGGGCATGTGTTCTGGAATTCCCACAGAAATGGGATGAATGTTTGCCCTTAGCGGAGTTTTCATATAATAATAGCTATCAAGAAAATATCAAGATGGCACCCTTCGAAGCTTTATATGGACGACGATGTCGTACTCCGCTAAATTGGTCTGAACCTGGAGAAAGATACTTCTTTAGACCTGATATGGTGAAAGAGGTCGAAGAAAAGGTTCAGAAAATTATTCATAATATGAAGAAAGCTCAGACTCGACAAAAGAGTTATGCAAACCGACGACGACAACCCTTATGCTTTCTGGTAGGCGATTATGTCTACTTAAAGGTTTCACCAATGAAGGGTATATCGCGTTTCGGGGTTAAAGGGGAAGGCACCCAGGTACATTGGTCCATTCTTGGTGCTTGAGCAATGCGGACCAGTGGCATATCGACTTCAGCTCCCCGAAACATTGTCTGCTATACATAATGTGTTCCACGTGTCACAATTGAAGAAGTGTCTTCGGGTTCCCGATCGAACCATTGAAGTGATTGATGTTGTCCTGGAACCAGATTTAACATACTCGGAACATCCTGTTCGAGTTCTGGATCAAAAGGACAGGGTTACCCGAAGAAAGACTCTCAAGTTTCACAAGATATAGTGGAACCAGCATTCTGAAGATGAGACTACTTGGGAAACTCAAGACTTCTTGAATAAGAATTTCCCAGACTTTTTAGCCTCTTGTAAATTGTAAAGCCTGTGTAACTGTGTAATAGAGAAGTAACCCCCACATTACCCCTACCTTGTACCAAAACTTAAGAAATAAAAATGTGATGTGTTTCCTTTACCATTACCTACCCTAGGATTTTAATCTCGGGACGAGATTCTTTTATGGGGGGAAGGATGTAACACCCCTGGTGTTACTATAACTAAAACTTGAGCATGGCATCACAAGCATTGGCATTGCATATGTTTGACACACCTAGAGTGCATTCACTAGGTAAAAATTTCAAACAAGTTGTATTGTTTTAAAGTTTTACAAATTAGGACCCTGGTTAAAGAACTTAACCCTAACTAGTGGTTAAAGGGGTAAAACTTAACCCAAGTTGAGAAAAACTTTAGGGCTTGTGAGAAAAGTCATAAAACATCCCCAAACACTAAGTTGAATCACATTTATACCCCTGGGATGCCAGAAACCCTAATTGGAACCCTGGAAAACCCTAAACCAAACCCTAGGGGCTTCTGTGCAAAATTAGCCCACTTTTGGGCTAAAGTGCAAAAACCAAGCCAAATAGGTTTCTTAAGTCCTTTGGTTCACAAAAATGTGGACTTGAAAGCAAAACCCAAAGTTTTGGACTTAAATGCAAAATGGACCTCATTTGAGTTTTGCTCTAAGTCTGAAAATCAGTGAATGGGCTCAACTTTGGGGCTTTGTAACTTACAAAGCATAGGGTTTTTTGCCCTAGGTCACCACATCAAAGTTGAAGACCAATTATAGGAGAACAACTTTGCTTAAGGTTGTAAGCTTAGTTGTTAAGAAGAATTTGGAGAAAACCAAGCTTAAAGTTGGGCTGTCAGGCTGTTATGTCTGAATTTTCAGACTAGCAGTGAACTGACCTCGACTTCAAGCTGGGTTTTGAGCATGATCCTGTGTAAATATACCTATGATTGCCATAGCAAGTTTGTAGTGGGTACCATACTCTACAAGTTTGCTGCAGAGCTTAACCTGTGTCACTATGGAAAATTGAGAGAAAAATGGGCTCTAAGTTGGTCTGTCAGTCAAGTTGTGTATTGGATCAGAGGCACTGTTCATCGTCATCAGTTACTATCGCGTTATGGATCAGGACATCTCCGCCGGCGATAAGAACGCCATCGCGGCGTGACCGGTCGTCGTTGGCCGCGGTAAAGTGACTGGGTATCGTGGCAAAAGTTACCTCGGTGGCGCGCTTGGGTTAAGCGGCAATCGTGCCCTCACCGGAGACCGCCGTAGGCTTGCCAACGCACCCTCAGATCGCATTTCTTCCCCATCTCCGGTCGACGGTCCTCCGCCGCGTGGCCAAGCTTGTCTACCGTGTCACCGTAATTCGTTTGAGCCATCCCATCAACGTTAAGGAGTTTGCCACGCCGTAGGCCACGTAACCGCGCGCCAAGCTTCTTCCTCCCCTCCGGCCGCCAACGCATCGCGGTCAAATTGAGAGCCACCGCTCTCGGAGTCTATAAATTGAGCCCCCCTCGGCTTCGCTATGTATTTTACTAGCTATCGCACCCGCTCCCACACCCGATTGTCCACCAGCTCGCCTGAATTTTGCACTTCCCCCAAATCGGTTCTCCGCCGCCGTAGAAGTGAACTCACCGTCGCCAGCCCAACTCCGGTCAGTGCCCGCCCTTTTCTTCCTCGTTTGAGCATTCTCATGCCTCTGTGATGCTCCCCGACCCCTTTAATTGAACTAGACCGGCGCCCATCGCCGGGAACACGATCATGTTGCCGTTGTGCTTACGGCCACCGTGGCCGGAGCTCCCTAGTCCACCGATAGTGTAATTTAGTTGGGGAAAACGTTCATAGGAACTCGAATTTGGGCTCAGCCGAAGATTAGCACCAGTCTTAGCCTCAATCGGCCGGCGTAGTTGCTCGCCGGAGCGCGGCCGTGCTTGAATGCCGTCGGGGACTGCGAGTTGTGAATTGACAAGAACCCGGGGACCTTTTCGTGAACTGTCAGTGACTTAAAACAATAGTAAACGGACCTATTTCTGTTTAGCCGTTAAGCCGAGGGCCTCTGCGCAAAGTCGCCTCGCGGGCGCGGGCGCGCGCGCGAATCCGCTCGGGCTTGGGCCGGCTGGACCTGAATCGGCCCAGTACTGCTCCTCTTTTTCCTTTTTCTTTTTCAGCAGAACTTTGAAAAACGGTAGAAAATAGTAGAAAAATCCTAAAATTATGAGACCAATTTTCCTAGGCTTGTTATTTTCCATAGTATTTAATAAAAATAGTTCTATGATTTTTAGTTTGAAAAAGGAATTTTAGGATATTTAAAATAGCCTAAACCATTGGTTCTAGATTTTTAGAAAATAGATAATAATCCCAAAATTTCCCAAACTTTTTATGGGAGCATTTCACAATATTTAGAAGCCTTGGGTAGAGTTTGGCTTGATTTGAACATTGTTTGATAACTAGAACCCAAAAACCCTACCCCTGCCCTATGGACTCCTTTACCGACTCCGGAAACCCTAAGTTCCCGGAATCCCGTGAAGGAAAGTTGTACTCAAGACTTAGTTAATAAATCCTTATTACCTTTGCACTCTCATAAGCATTACATGGCATTCATTCTTATATATATATACCTATATGGTTATATCTAGAGAACGAAGATGAGAGTGAAGTGATTCAAAGAGAAGACACCACCACCACCTTTGGAATCTCGGGCAAGGACTTGGCTCTACTTCGACAACTACGAGTCCGGGCCTGACTCACCTACTAACGAAGGCAAGCCCCGGTGCATGCAACCCCATTCCTTGTGTTTTAAATACTTTTCGCACACTTTAAGTCTAGTGAAATGTGCATTAAGTTCATAGGAATTGCTTGAAACCCTTTGATGCATTGCTTTCCTTGATATCCATACCTTTATAGATACTTCTGTGAAGTATCAAAATTATGATTTACAAAAATGCTTAGCCTTGCTTAGATCTTGTGGATAGAGGTTGTCCTCAATTTAACCCGGGAGAGGATGGCTTCTACCTGCAAGAATATTTTCATTTGGAGCAATAGTGGGATCTTACTGCAAAGTTCCCCGTGATGCTCTTTCATCCTAAGGAACAGACACAATCCTAAGGATGGGAATACTTAAATCGAGACTTGGGCTAGGAACAGGTGATGCTCCGCCCGGGTCAATTAAGGATTGGATGCGTATGTAGGCCTGTTGATCAAGGACTATCTTATCTAGCCACATGCCCTGAGAATGGGACAGGGTAAGCTTGAACCCGGCTATTCCATTCATGAAAAGACAATCGCGCACTGGGCGTGGAGAGATGGCGAGAGTGGCACGTACCCTCCTGGCAACGGATCGCCTCAAAGGGGTGGTGTACTCTCGGGTGGCGCGGACCTGTTCATGCAGTGGAGGATCCGTGGGAATAGTAGACATCAAGGTTTATGAGAAACATATGTCGTGTGGTTAGAGATCCTCAGCTGAGTAAATCTATTCGGATCGCCGTTATATCCCCGGACAGTGGAGACTTGAGCTCCGACCTACAACCTAAGTCAGGATGTGAACACGATGGATAAAAATGATGTTGTCTTGATGTGATGTGAAATTAGACTAGATGCAAATAGAGTCTATTAATACTTAATATGGCGTTAAAAGATTGAAAGTAAGGACTCACTTTAGTAAGCTACTTCTGCAAAAGTATAAGTAGATTTTTGCTAAAGCCTCTCCTTGACTCCTATTTATCCAGCATACCCTTGAGAGTCTTTTCTTTAGTCGGGTAAGACTTGCTGAGTAATTCCATACTCAGGGTTTATCCCTTTGTTGTTTTTAGGTGAGGAAGCGACAAACTTTTGTTGCTTTTGCTCCAAGGTGGTACCAAATGAAGGAAAACAGGAGTGAAGATGCGGGAGGACTTGGTCCTCCATATAGGATCTTTTTGTTTTAAAGCTATCGGGAGGAGTCTGTGCCTCCCTTGATATGTGTACTACTCAGCACTCGTTTATAGCTCTGGTCTGTAATAAGTAACTTGATCTTACATTCTAAATAAATGTAAGTTTATGTAAAAGCTTCCGCATTTCTATATCTCCGATGTTCTGTAATGTCTGCAAGACGGGTGAAACGTTCCTGGTAAGGTAAGGAAAGATACCGAGCTTGTCAAGTAACTTAGGAACATCTACAGGGTGTCTGATGTCTGTTAGACAAGGACAACTGTAGGTGGGTCTAATTACTTGGGAGGTTCCGTCACAAATGGTCTCCACCAGAAATCCAAGAATGTGATCTATGGCAAGGAAACATATGTGGGGTGAGGTGTACGAGCCTCTGGTCGATGATCAATGGCCACACAACCCCATTTTGCCGAAAATAGCCATGAATGACCATTTTCAATAATACCGAAGGCTAACACGTACGAGTTTTTAACCAAGAAATGGTTTCCACCAGAAATCCAAGAATGTAATCTATTGTGTGATCTATGGCAAGGAAACATATGTGGGGTGAGGTGTATGAGCCTCTGGTCGACGATCAATGGCCACACAACCCTAATTTTTGTCGAAAATAGCCATGAACGACCATTTTCAATAATACCGAAGGCTAACACGTATGGATTTTCGACCAAGAAATGGTCTCCACCAGAAATCCGATAATGTGATCTATGGCATGGAAACATATGTGAGGTGAGGTGTACGAGCCTCTGGTCGATGATCAATGGCCACACAACCCCCATTTTTGTCAAAAATAGCCATGAACGACCATTTTCAATAATACCGAAGGCTAACACCTACGGATTTTTGACCAAGAAATGGTCTGCACCATAAATCCAAGAATGTGATCTATGGCAAGTAAACATATGTGCAGTGAGGTGTATGAGCCTCTGGTCGAATATCAATGGCCACACAACCCCCATTTTTGTCGAAAATAGCAATGAACGACCATTTTCAATAGTACCGAAGGCTAACACATTCCGATTTTTGACCAAGAAATGGTCTCCACCAGAAATCAAAGAATGTGATCTATGGCAAGAAAACATATGTGGGGTGAGGTTTACGAGCCTCTGGTCGATGATCAATGGCCACACAACCCCCATTTTTGTCGAAAATATCCATGAATGACCATTTTCAATAATACCGAAGGCTAACACCTATGGATTTTTGACCAAGAAATGGTCTCCACCAGAAATCCAAGAATGTGATCTATGGCAAGGAAACATATGTGGGGTGAGGTGTACGAGCCTCTGGTCGATGATCAATGGCCACACAACCCCCATTTTGTCGAAAATAGCCATGAACGACCATTTTCAATAATACCGAAGGCTAACACGTACGAGTTTTTAACCAAGAAATGGTCTCCACCAGAAATCCAAGAATGTGATCTATGGCAAGGAAACAGTGATCTATGGCAAGGAAACATATGTGGGGTGAGGTGTATGAGCGTCTGGTCGATAATCAATGGCCACACAACCCCCATTTTTGTCGAAAATAGCCATGAATGACCATTTTCAATAATACCGAAGGCTAACACCTACGGATTTTTGACCAAGAAATGGTCTCCACCAGAAATCCAAGAATGTGATCTATGGCAAGGAAACATATGTGGGGTGAGGTGTACGAGCCTCTGGTCGATGATCAATGGCCACACAACCCCCATTTTGCCGAAAATAGCCATGAACGACCATTTTCAATAATACCGAAGGCTAACACCTACTAATTTTTGACCAAGAAATGGTCTCCACCATAAATCCAAGAATGTGATCTATGGCAAGGAAACATATGTGTAGTGAGGTGTATGAGCCTCTGGTCGAAGATCAATGGTCTCCACCAGAAATCCAAGAATGTGATCTATGGCAAGGAAACATATGTGGGGTGAGGTGTACGAGCCTCTGGTCGATGATCAATGGCCACACAACCCCCATTTTTTATGAAAATAGCCATGAGCGACCATTTTCAATAATACTAGAGGCTAACTCCTACGGATTTTAGACCAAGAAATGGTCTCCACCAGAAATCCAAGAATGTGATCTATGGCAAGGAAACATATGTGGGGTGAGGTTTATGAGCCTCTAGTCGATGATAAATGGCCACACAACCCCCATTTTTTATGAAAATAGCCATGAGCGACCTTGAAAATAGCCATGAGCGACCATTTTCAATAATACTAGAGGCTAACACCTACAGATTTTAGACCAAGAAATGGTCTCCACCAGAAATCCAAGAATGTGATCTATGGCTAGGAAACATATGTGGGGTGAGGTGTACGAGCCTCTGGTCGATGATCAATGGCCACACAACCCCCATTTTGCCGAAAATAGCCATGAACGACCATTTTCAATAATACCAAAGGCTAACACGTACGAGTTTTTAACCAAGAAATGGTTTCCACCAGAAATCCAAGAATGTGATCTATGGCAAGGAAACATATGTGGTGAGGTGTATGAGCCTCTAGTCGATGATCAATGGCCACACAACCCCCATTTTTGTCGAAAATAGCCATGAATTACCATTTTCAAAAATACCGAAGGCTAACACATTCGGATTTTTGCCCAAGAAATGGTCTCCACTAGAAATCCAAGAATGTGATCTATGGCAAGGAAGCATATGTGTAGTGAGGTGTATGAGCCTCTGGTCGAAGATCAATGGTCTCCACCAGAAATCCAAGAATGTGATCTATGGCAAGGAAACATATGTGGGGTGAGGTGTATGAGCCTCTGGTCGATGATCAATGGCCACACAACCCCCATTTTGCCGAAAATAGCCATGAATGACCATTTTCAATAATACCGAAGGCTAACACGTACGAGTTTTTAACCAAGAAATGGTTTCCACCAGAAATCCAAGAATGTAATCTATGGCAAGGAAACATATGTGGTATGAGGTGTACGAGCCTCTAGTCGATGATAAATGGCCACACAACCCCCATTTTTGATGAAAATAGCCATGAACGACCATTTTCAATAATATCGAAAGCTAACACCTACGGATTTTTGACCAACAAATGGTCTCCACCAGAAATCCAAGAATGTGATCTATGGCAAGGAAACATATGTGGGGTGAGGTGTATGAGCCTCTGGTCGACGATCAATGGCCACACAACCCTAATTTTTGTCGAAAATAGCCATGAACGACCATTTTCAATGACACTGAAGGCTAACACCTACGGATTTTTGACCAAGAAATGGTCTCCACCAGAAATCCAAGAATGTGATCTATGGCAAGGAAACATATGTGGGGTGATGTGTACGAGCCTCTGGTCGATGATCAATAGCCACACAACCCCCATTTTGCCGAAAATAGCCATGAACGACCATTTTCAATAATACCGAAGGCTAACACCTACTGATTTTTGACCAAGAAATGGTATCCACCATAAATCCAAGAATGTGATCTATGGCAAGGAAACATATGTGTAGTGAGGTGTATGAGCCTTTGGTCGAAGATCAATGGTCTCCACCAGAAATCCAAGAATGTGATCTATGGCAAGGAAACATATGTGGGGTGAGGTGTATGAGCCTCTAGTCGATGATCAATGGCCACACAACCCCCATTTTGCCGAAAATAGCCATGAATGACCATTTTCAATAATACCGAAGGCTAACACGTACGAGTTTTTAACCAAGAAATGGTTTCCACCAGAAATCCAAGAATGTAATCTATGGCAAGGAAACATATGTGGGGTGAGGTGTACGAGCCTCTGGTCGATGATAAATGGCCACACAACCCCCATTTTTGATGAAAATAGCCATGAGCGACCATTTTCAATAATACTAGAGGCTAACACCTACGGATTTTAGACCAAGAAATGGTCTCCACCAGAAATCCAAGAATGTGATCTATGGCAAGGAAACATATGTGGGGTGAGGTTTATGAGCCTCTAGTCGATGATAAATGGCCACACAACCCCCATTTTTTATGAAAATAGCCATGAGCGACCTTGAAAATAGCCATGAGCGACCATTTTCAATAATACTAGAGGCTACACCTACGGATTTTAGACCAAGAAATGGTCTCCACCAGAAATCCAAGAATGTGATCTATGGCTAGGAAACATATGTGGGGTGAGGTGTACGAGCCTCTGGTCGATGATCAATGGCCACACAACCCCCATTTTGCCGAAAATAGCCATGAACGACCATTTTCAATAATACCGAAGGCTAACACGTACGAGTTTTTAACCAAGAAATGGTTTCCACCAGAAATCCAAGAATGTGATCTATGGCAAGGAAACATATGTGGTGAGGTGTATGAGCCTCTAGTCGATGATCAATGGCCACACAACCCCCATTTTTGTCGAAAATAGCCATGAATGACCATTTTCAAAAATACCGAAGGCTAACACATTCGGATTTTTGCCAAAGAAATGGTCTCCACCAGAAATCCAAGAATGTGATCTATGGCAAGGAAACATATGTGTAGTGAGGTGTATGAGCCTCTGGTCGAAGATCAATGGTCTCCACCAGAAATCCAAGAATGTGATCTATGGCAAGGAAACATATGTGGGGTGAGGTGTATGAGCCTCTGGTCGATGATCAATGGCCACACAACCCCCATTTTGCCGAAAATAGCCATGAATGACCATTTTCAATAATACCGAAGGCTAACACGTACGAGTTTTTAACCAAGAAATGGTTTCCACCAGAAATCCAAGAATGTAATCTATGGCAAGGAAACATATGTGGGGTGAGGTGTACGAGCCTCTGGTCGATGATAAATGGCCACACAACCCCCATTTTTGATGAAAATAGCCATGAGCGACCATTTTCAATAATACTAGAGGCTAACACCTACGGATTTTAGACCAAGAAATGGTCTCCACCAGAAATCCAAGAATGTGATCTATGGCAAGGAAACATATGTGGGGTGAGGTTTATGAGCCTCTAGTCGATGATAAATGGCCACACAAGCCCCATTTTTTATGAAAATAGCCATGAGCGACCTTGAAAATAGCCATGAGCGACCATTTTCAATAATACTAGAGGCTACACCTACGGATTTTAGACCAAGAAATGGTCTCCACCAGAAATCCAAGAATGTGATCTATGGCTAGGAAACATATGTGGGGTGAGGTGTACGAGCCTCTGGTCGATGATCAATGGCCACACAACCCCCATTTTGCCGAAAATAGCCATGAACGACCATTTTCAATAATACCGAAGGCTAACACGTACGAGTTTTTAACCAAGAAATGGTTTCCACCAGAAATCCAAGAATGTGATCTATGGCAAGGAAACATATGTGGTGAGGTGTATGAGCCTCTAGTCGATGATCAATGGCCACACAACCCCCATTTTTGTCGAAAATAGCCATGAATGACCATTTTCAAAAATACCGAAGGCTAACACATTCGGATTTTTGCCAAAGAAATGGTCTCCACCAGAAATCCAAGAATGTGATCTATGGCAAGGAAACATATGTGTAGTGAGGTGTATGAGCCTCTGGTCGAAGATCAATGGTCTCCACCAGAAATCCAAGAATGTGATCTATGGCAAGGAAACATATGTGGGGTGAGGTGTATGAGCCTCTGGTCGATGATCAATGGCCACACAACCCCCATTTTGCCGAAAATAGCCATGAACGACCATTTTCAATAATACCGAAGGCTAACACGTACGAGTTTTTAACCAAGAAATGGTTTCCACCAGAAATCCAAGAATGTAATCTATGGCAAGGAAACATATGTGGGGTGAGGTGTACGAGCCTCTGGTCGATGATAAATGGCCACACAACCCCCATTATTGATGAAAATAGCCATGAACGACCATTTTCAATAATATCGAAAGCTAACACCTATGGATTTTTGACCAACAAATGGTCTCCACCAGAAATCCAAGAATGTGATCTATGGCAAGGAAACATATGTGGGGTGAGGTGTATGAGCCTCTGGTCGACGATCAATGGCCACACAACCCTAATTTTTGTCGAAAATAGCCATGAACGACCATTTTCAATGACACTGAAGGCTAACACCTACGGATTTTTGACCAAGAAATGGTCTCCACCATAAATCCAAGAATGTGATCTATGGCAAGGAAACATATGTGTAGTGAGGTGTATGAGCCTTTGGTCGAAGATCAATGGTCTCCACCAGAAATCCAACAATGTGATCTATGGCAAGGAAACATATGTGGGGTGAGGTGTATGAGCCTCTGGTCGATGATCAATGGCCACACAACCCCCATTTTGCCGAAAATAGCCATGAATGACCATTTTCAATAATACCGAAGGCTAACACGTACGAGTTTTTAACCAAGAAATGGTTTCCACCAGAAATCCAAGAATGTAATCTATGGCAAGGAAACATATGTGGGGTGAGGTGTACGAGCCTCTGGTCGATGATCAATGGCCACACAACCCCCATTTTTTATGAAAATAGCCATGAGCGACCATTTTCAATAATACTAGAGGCTAACACCTACGGATTTTAGACCAAGAAATGGTCTCCACCAGAAATCCAAGAATGTGATCTATGGCAAGGAAACATATGTGGGGTGAGGTGTATGAGCCTCTAGTCGATGATCAATGGCCACACAACCCCCATTTTTTATGAAAATAGCCATGAGCGACCATTTTCAATAATACTAGAGGCTAAGACCTACGGATTTTTCTAGTATTATTGAAAATGGTCGCTCATGGCTATTTTCAAGGTCGCTCATGTCTATTTTCATAAAAAATGGGGGTTGTGTGGCCATTTATCATCGACTAGAGGCTCATAAACCTCACCCCACATATGTTTCCTTGCCATAGATCACATTCTTGGATTTCTGGTGGAGACCATTTCTTGGTCAAAAATCCGTACGTGTTAGCCTTTGG
The DNA here is from genome assembly GCF_902167145.1 of Zea mays. Taxonomy (NCBI): domain Eukaryota; kingdom Viridiplantae; phylum Streptophyta; class Magnoliopsida; order Poales; family Poaceae; genus Zea; species Zea mays. The sequence goes on along the minus strand of NW_023366759.1, from coordinate 21,042 downwards.
TATTTTTGAAAATGGTCGTTCATGGCTTGGTCGATGATCAATGGCCACACAACCCCCATTTTTTATGAAAATAGCCATGAGCGACCATTTTCAATAATACTAGAGGCTAAGACCTACGGATTTTTGACCAAGAAATGGTATCCACCAGAAATCCAAGAATGTGATCTATGGCAAGGAAACATATGTGGGGTGAGGTGTATGAGCGTCTGGTCGATGATCAATGGCCACACAACCCCCATTTTTTATGAAAATAGCCATGAACGACCATTTTCAATAATACCGAAGGCTAACACCCAGGATTTTTTGACCAAGAAATGGTCTCCACCAGAAAAACAAGAATGTGACCTATGGCAAGGAAACATATGTGGGGTGAGGTGTATGAGCCTCTGGTCGATGATCAATGGCCACACAACCCCCATTTTTGTCGAAAATAGCCATGAACGACCATCTTCAATAATACTGAAGGCTAACACCTACGGATTTTTGACCAAGAAATGGTCTCCACCAGAAATCCAAGAATGTGATCTATGGCAAGGAAACATATGTGCGGTGAGGTGTATGAGCCTCTGGTCGATGATCAATGGCCACACAACCCCCATTTTTGTCGAAAATAGCCATGAACGACCATTTTCAATAATATCGAAGGCTAACACCTACGGATTTTTGACCAAGAAATGGTCTCCACCAGAAATCCAAGAATGTGATCTACGACAAGGAAACATATGTGGGGTGAGGTGTATGAGCCTCTGGTCGACGATCAATGGCCACACAACCCCCATTTTGCCGAAAATAGCCATGAATGACCATTTTCAATGACACTGACGGCTAACACCTACGGATTTTTGACCAAGAAATGGTCTCCACCATAAATCCAAGATTGTGATCTATGGCAAGAAAACATATGTGTAGTGAGGTGTATGAGCCTCTGGTTGAAGATAAATGGCCACATAACCCCCATTTTTGTCGAAAATAGCCATGAATAACCATTTTCAATAATACCGAAGGCTAACACATTCGGATTTTTGCCCAAGAAATGGTCTCCACCAGAAATCCAAGAATGTGTTCGGCGGCAAGAAAACATATGTGGGTGAGGTGTATGAGCCTCTGGTCGATGATCAATGGCCACAGAACCTCTATTTTGTAGAAAATAGCCATGAACGAAAATTTTCAATAATACCGTAGGCTAACACATACGGATTTTTGACCAAGAAATGGTCTCCACCAGAAATCCAAGAATGTGATCTACGACAAGGAAACATATGTGGGTGAGGTGTATGAGCCTCTGGTCGATGATCAATGGCCACACAACCCCCATTTTGTCGAAAATAGCCATGAACGACCACGACCATTTTCAATAATACTGAAGGCTAACACGTACGAATTTTTGACCAAGAAATGCTCTCCACTAGAAATCCAAGAATGTGATCTATGGCAAGGAAACATATGTGGGGTGAGGTGTACGAGCCTCTGGTTGATGATAAATGGCCACACAAACCCCATTTTTGATGCAAATAGCCATGTACGACCATTTTCAATAATACTGAAGGCTAACACCTACGGATTTTTGACCAACAAATGGTCTCCACCAGAAATCCAAGAATGTGGTCTATGGCAAGGAAAGATATGTGGGGTGAGGTGTATGAGCCTTTGGTCGATGATCAATGGCCACACAACCCCCATTTTTGTCGAAAATAGCTATGAACGACCATTTTCAATAATACCGAAGGCTAACACCTACGGATTTTTGACCAAGAAATGGTCTCCACCAGAAATCTAAGAATGTGATCTATAGCAAGAAAACGTATGTGGGGTGAAGTGTACGAGCCTCTAGTCAATGATAAATGGCCACACAACCCCCATTTTTGTCGAAAATAGTGATCAACGACCATTTTCAATAATACCGAAGGCTAACACGTACGAGTTTTTAACCAAGAAATGGCATGAATGACCATTTTCAATAATACCGAAGGCTAACACCTACGGATTTTTGACCAAGAAATGGTCTCCACCAGAAATCCAAGAATGTGATCTATGGCAAGGAAACATATGTGGGGTGAGGTGTACGAGCCTCTGGTCGATGATCAATGGCCACACAACCCCCATTTTGCCGAAAATAGCCATGAACGACCATTTTCAATAATACCGAAGGCTAACACGTACGAGTTTTTGACCAAGAAATGGTCTCCACCAGAAATCCAAGAATGTGATCTATGGCAAGGAAACATATGTGGGGTGAGGTTTATGAGCCTCTAGTCGATGATAAATGGCCACACAACCCCCATTTTTTATGAAAATAGCCATGAGCGACCTTGAAAATAGCCATGAGCGACCATTTTCAATAATACCGAAGGCTAACACGTACGGATTTTTGACCAAGAAATGGTTTCCACCAGAAATCCAAGAATGTAATCTATGGCAAGGAAACATATGTGGGGTGAGGTTTATGAGCCTCTAGTCGATGATAAATGGCCACACAACCCCCATTTTTTATGAAAATAGCCATGAGCGACCTTGAAAATAGCCATGAGCGACCATTTTCAATAATACTAGAGGCTAACACCTACGGATTTTTGACCAAGAAATGGTCTCCACCAGAAATCCAAGAATGTGATCTATGGCAAGGAAACATATGTGGGGTGAGGTGTACGAGCCTCTGGTCGATGATCAATGGCCACAGAACCCCCATTTTGCCGAAAATAGCCATGAACGACCATTTTCAATAATACCGAAGGCTAACACGTACGAGTTTTTGACCAAGAAATGGTCTCCACCAGAAATCCAAGAATGTGATCTATGGCAAGGAAACATATGTGGGGTGAGGTTTATGAGCCTCTAGTCGATGATAAATGGCCACACAACCCCCATTTTTTATGAAAATAGTCATGAGCGACCTTGAAAATAGCCATGAGCGACCATTTTCAATAATACTAGAGGCTAACACCTACGGATTTTAGACCAAGAAATGGTCTCCACCAGAAATCCAAGAATGTGATCTATGGCAAGGAAACATATGTGGGGTGAGGTGTATGAGCGTCTGGTCGATGATCAATGGCCACACAACCCCCATTTTGCCGAAAATAGCCATGAATGACCATTTTCAATAATACCGAAGGCTAACACGTACGAGTTTTTGACCAAGAAATGGTCTCCACCAGAAATCCAAGAATGTGATCTATGGCAAGGAAACATATGTGGGGTGAGGTTTATGAGCCTCTAGTCGATGATAAATGGCCACACAACCCCCATTTTTTATGAAAATAGCCATGAGCGACCTTGAAAATAGCCATGAGCGTCCATTTTCAATAATACCGAAGGCTAACACGTACGGATTTTTGACCAAGAAATGGTTTCCACCAGAAATCCAAGAATGTAATCTATGGCAAGGAAACATATGTGGGGTGAGGTTTATGAGCCTCTAGTCGATGATAAATGGCCACACAACCCCCATTTTTTATGAAAATAGCCATGAGCGACCTTGAAAATAGCCATGAGCGACCATTTTCAATAATACTAGAGGCTAACACCTACGGATTTTTGACCAAGAAATGGTCTCCACCAGAAATCCAAGAATGTGATCTATGGCAAGGAAACATATGTGGGGTGAGGTGTACGAGCCTCTGGTCGATGATCAATGGCCACAGAACCCCCATTTTGCCGAAAATAGCCATGAACGACCATTTTCAATAATACCGAAGGCTAACACGTATGAGTTTTTGACCAAGAAATGGTCTCCACCAGAAATCCAAGAATGTGATCTATGGCAAGGAAACATATGTGGGGTGAGGTTTATGAGCCTCTAGTCGATGATAAATGGCCACACAACCCCCATTTTTTATGAAAATAGCCATGAGCGACCTTGAAAATAGCCATGAGCGACCATTTTCAATAATACTAGAGGCTAACACCTACGGATTTTAGACCAAGAAATGGTCTCCACTAGAAATCCAAGAATGTGATCTATGGCAAGGAAACATATGTGGGGTGAGGTGTATGAGCGTCTGGTCGATGATTAATGGCCACACAACCCCCATTTTGCCGAAAATAGCCATGAATGACCATTTTCAATAATAACGAAGGCTAACACGTACGAGTTTTTAACCAAGAAATGGTCTCCACCAGAAATCCAAGAATGTGATCTATGGAAAGGAAACATATGTGGGGTGAGGTGTACGAGCCTCTGGTCGATGATCAATGGCCATAGAACCCCCATTTTGCCGAAAATAGCCATGAACGACCATTTTCAATAATACCGAAATATGTGGGGTGAGGTGTATGAGCCTCTGGTCGACGATCAATGGCCACACAACCCCCATTTTGCCGAAAATAGCCATGAATGACCATTTTCAATAATACTAGAGGCTAAGACCTACGGATTTTAGACCAAGAAATGGTCTCCACCAGAAATCCAATAATGTGATCTATGGCAAGGAAACATATGTGGGGTGAGGTGTATGAGCATCTGGTCGATGATCAATGGCCACACAACCCCCATTTTTGTCGAAAATAGCCATGAACGACCCTTTTCAAAAATACCGAAGGCTAACACCTACGGATTTTTGACCAAGAAATGGTCTCCACCAGAAATCCAAGAATGTGATCTATGGCAGGGAAACATATGTGGGGTGAGGTGTATGAGCCTCTGGTCGACGATCAATGGCCACACAACCCTAATTTTTGTCGAAAATAGCCATGAACGACCATTTTCAATGACACTGAAGGCTAACACCTACGGATTTTTGACCAAGAAATGGTCTCCACCAGAAATCCAAGAATGTGATCTATGGCAAGGAAACATATGTGGAGACCATTTCTTCGGTACTATCGATGATAAATGGCCACACAACCCCCATTTTTTATGAAAATAGCCATGAGCGACCTTGAAAATAGCCATGAGCGACTATTTTCAATAATACTAGAGGCTAACACCTACGGATTTTAGACCAAGAAATGGTCTCCTCATCGACCAGAGGCTCATACACCTCACCCACATATGTTTCCTTGTCGTAGATCACATTCTTGGATTTCTGGTGGAGACCATTTCTTGGTCAAAAATCCGTAGGTGTTAGCCTTCGGTATTATTGAAAATGGTCGTTCATGGCTATTTTCGGCGAAAATGGGGGTTGTGTGGCCATTGATCATCGACCAGAGGCTCATACACCTCACCCCACATATGTTTCCTTGCCATAGATCACATTCTTGGATTTCTGGTGGAGACCATTTCTTGGTCAAAAATCCGTAGGTGTTAGCCTTCGGTATTATTGAAAATGGTCATTCATGGCTATTTTCGACAAAAATGGGGGTTGTGTGGCCATTGATCATCGACCAGAGGCTCATACACCTCACCCCACATATGTTTCCTTGCCATAGATCACATTCTTGGATTTCTGGTGGAGACCATTTCTTGGTCAAAAATCCATAGGTCTTAGCCTCTAATATTATTGAAAATGGTCGCTCATGGCTATTTTCATAAAAAATGGGGGTTGTGTGGCCATTTATCATCGACTAGAGGCTCATAAACCTCACCCCACATATGTTTCCTTGCCATAGATTACATTCTTGGATTTCTGGTGGAGACCATTTCTTGGTTAAAAATCCGTAGGTGTTAGCCTTCATCCTCTGGTCGATGATCAATGGCCACACAACCCCCATTTTTGTCGAAAATAGCCATGAGCGACCATTTTCAATAAAACCGAAGGCTAACACCTACGGATTTTTGACCAAGAAATGGTCTCCACCAGAAATCCAAGAATGTGATCTATGGCAAGGAAACATATGGGGTGAGGTGTATGAGCGTCTGGTCGATGATCAATGGCCACACAACCCCCATTTTTGTCGAAAATAGCCATGAACGACCATTTTCAATAATACCGAAGGCTAACACCTATGGATTTTTGACCAAGAAATGGTCTCCACCAGAAATCCAAGAATGTGATCTATGGCAATGAAACATATGTGGGGTGAGGTGTATGAGCCTCTCGTCGATGATCAATGGCCACACAACCCCCATTTTTGTCGAAAATAGCCATGAATGACCATTTTCAATAATACCGAAGGCTAACACGTACGAGTTTTTAACCAAGAAATGGCATGAATGACCATTTTCAATAACACCGAAGGCTAACACCTACGGATTTTTGACCAAGAAATGGTCTCCACCAGAAATCCAAGAATGTGATCTATGGCAAGGAAACATATGTGGGGTGAGGTGTACGAGCCTCTGGTCGATGATCAATGGCCACACAACCCCCATTTTGCCGAAAATAGCCATGAACGACCATTTTCAATAATACCGAAGGCTAACACGTACGAGTTTTTGACCAAGAAATGGTCTCCACCAGAAATCCAAGAATGTGATCTATGGCAAGGAAACATATGTGGGGTGAGGTTTATGAGCCTCTAGTCGATGATAAATGGCCACACAACCCCCATTTTTTATGAAAATAGCCATGAGCGACCTTGAAAATAGCCATGAGCGTCCATTTTCAATAATACCGAAGGCTAACACGTACGGATTTTTGACCAAGAAATGGTTTCCACCAGAAATCCAAGAATGTAATCTATGGCAAGGAAACATATGTGGGGTGAGGTTTATGAGCCTCTAGTCGATGATAAATGGCCACACAACCCCCATTTTTTATGAAAATAGCCATGAGCGACATTGAAAATAGCCATGAGCGACCATTTTCAAAAATACTAGAGGCTAACACCTACGGATTTTTGACCAAGAAATGGTCTCCACCAGAAATCCAAGAATGTGATCTATGACAAGGAAACATATGTGGGGTGAGGTGTACGAGCCTCTGGTCGATGATCAATGGCCACAGAACCCCCATTTTGCCGAAAATAGCCATGAACGACCATTTTCAATAATACCGAAGGCTAACACGTACGAGTTTTTGACCAAGAAATGGTCTCCACCAGAAATCCAAGAATGTGATCTATGGCAAGGAAACATATGTGGGGTGAGGTTTATGAGCCTCTAGTCGATGATAAATGGCCACACAACCCCCATTTTTTATGAAAATAGCCATGAGCGACCTTGAAAATAGCCATGAGCGACCATTTTCAATAATACTAGAGGCTAACACCTACGGATTTTAGACCAAGAAATGGTCTCCACCAGAAATCCAAGAATGTGATCTATGGCAAGGAAACATATGTGGGGTGAGGTGTATGAGCGTCTGGTCGATGATCAATGGCCACACAACCCCCATTTTGCCGAAAATAGCCATGAATGACCATTTTCAATAATACCGAAGGCTAACACGTACGAGTTTTTAACCAAGAAATGGTCTCCACCAGAAATCCAAGAATGTGATCTATGGAAAGGAAACATATGTGGGGTGAGGTGTACGAGCCTCTGGTCGATGATCAATGGCCACAGAACCCCCATTTTGCCGAAAATAGCCATGAACGACCATTTTCAATAATATCGAAAGCTAACACCTACAGATTTTTGACCAACAAATGGTCTCCACCAGAAATCCAAGAATGTGGTCTATGGCAAGGAAACATATGTGGGGTGAGGTGTATGAGCCTCTGGTCGATGATCAATGGCCACACAACCCCCATTTTTGTCGAAAATAGCCATGAACGACCATTTTCAATAATACCGAAGGCTAACACCTACGGATTTTTGACCAAGAAATGGTCTCCACCAGAAATCCAAGAATGTGATCTATGGCAAGGAAACATATGTGGGGTGAGGTGTATGAGCGTCTGGCCTCACTACACATATGTTTCCTTGCCATATATCACATTCTTGGATTTATGGTAGAGACCATTTCTTGGTCAAAAATCCGTAGGTGTTAGCCTTCGGTATTATTGAAAATGGTCATTCATGATTTTTGACCAAGAAATGGTCACCACCAGAAATCCAAGAATGTGATCTATGGCAAGGAAACATATGTGGGGTGAGGTGTATGAGCCTCTGGTCGATGATCAATGGCCACACAACCCCCATTTTTGTCGAAAATAGCCATGAATGACCATTTTCAATAATACCGAAGGCTAACACGTACGAGTTTTTAACCAAGAAATGGTCTCCACCAGAAATCCAAGAATGTAATCTATTGAAAATGGTTGTTCATGGCTATTTTCGACAAAAATGGGGGTTGTGTGGCCATTGATCATCGACCAAAGGCTCATACACCTCACCCCACATATGTTTCCTTGCCATAGACCACATTCTTGGATTTCTGGTGGAGACCATTTGTTGGTCAAAAATCTGTAGGTGTTAGCTTTCGATATTATTGAAAATGGTCGTTCATGGCTATTTTCGACAAAAATGGGGGTTGTGTGGCCATTGATCATCGACCAGAGGCTCATACACCTCACCCCACATATGTTTCCTTGCCATAGATCACATTCTTGGATTTCTGGTGGGGACCATTTCTTGGTAAAAAATCCGTAGGTGTTAGCCTTCGGTATTATTGAAAATGGTCGTTCATGGCTATTTTCGACAAAAATGGGGGTTGTGTGGCCATTGATCATCGACCAGACGCTCATACACCTCACCCCACATATGTTTCCTTGCCATAGATCACATTCTTGGATTTCTGGTGGAGACCATTTCTTGGTCTAAAATCCGTAGGTGTTAGCCTCTAGTATTATTGAAAATGGTCGCTCATGGCTATTTTCAAGGTCGCTCATGGCTATTTTCATAAAAAATGGGGGTTGTGTGGCCATTTATCATTGATAGTACCGAAGAAATGGTCTCCACATATGTTTCCTTGCCATAGATCACATTCTTGGATTTCTGGTGGAGACCATTTCTTGGTCAAAAATCCGTAGGTGTTAGCATTCAGTGTCATTGAAAATGGTCGTTCATGGCTATTTTCGACAAAAATTAGGGTTGTGTGGCCATTGATCGTCGACCAGAGGCTCATACACCTCACCCCACATATGTTTCCTTGCCATAGATCACATTCTTGGATTTCTGGTGGAGATCATTTCTTGGTCAAAAATCCGTAGGTGTTAGCCTTCGGTATTATTGAAAATGGTCGTTCATGGCTATTTTCGACAAAAATGGGGGTTGTGTGGCCATTAATCATCGACCAGACACTCATACACCTCACCCCACATATGTTTCCTTGCCATAGATCACATTCTTGGATTTCTGGTGGAGACCATTTCTTGGTCAAAAATCCGTAGGTGTTAGCCTTCGGTATTATTGAAAATGGTCGTTCATGGCTATTTTCGACAAAAATGGGGGTTGTGTGGCCATTGATCATCGACCAGACGCTCATACACCTCACCCCACATATGTTTCCTTGCCATAGATCACATTCTTGGATTTCTCGTGGAGACCATTCTTGGTCAAAAATCCGTAGGTGTTAGCCTTCGGTATTATTGAAAATGGTCGTTCATGGCTATTTTCGACAAAAATGGGGGTTGTGTGGCCATTTATCATCTACTAGAGGCTCATAAACCTCACCCCACATATGTTTCCTTGCCATAGATCACATTCTTGGATTTCTGGTGGAGACCATTTCTTGGTCTAAAATCCGTAGGTGTTAGCCTTCGGTATTATTGAAAATGGTCGTTCATGGCTATTTTCGACAAAATGGGGGTTGTGTGGCAATTGATCATCGACCAGACGCTCATACACCCATTTTTTATGAAAATAGCCATGAGCGACCTTGAAAATAGCCATGAGCGACCATTTTCAATAATACTAGAGGCTAACACCTACGGATTTTAGACCAAGAAATGGTCTCCACCAGAAATCCAAGAATGTGATCTATGACAAGGAAACATATGTGGGGTGAGGTGTACGAGCCTCTGGTCGATGATCAATGGCCACACAACCCCCATTTTGCCGAAAATAGCCATGAACGACCATTTTCAATAATACCGAAGGCTAACACGTACGAGTTTTTAACCAAGAAATGGTCTCCACCAGAAATCCAAGAATGTGATCTATGGCAAGGAAACATATGTGGGGTGAGGTGTATGAGCCTCTGGTCGATGATCAATGGCCACACAACCCCCATTTTTGTCGAAAATAGCCATGAACGACCATTTTCAATAATACCGAAGGCTAACACCTACGGATTTTTGACCAAGAAATGATCTCCACCAGAAATCCAAGAATGTGATCTATGGCAAGGAAACATATGTGGGTTGAGGTGTATGAGCCTCTAGTCGATGATAAATGGCCACACAACCCCCATTTTTGTCGAAAATAGCCATGAACGACCATTTTCAAAAATACCGAAGGCTAACACCTACGGATTTTTGACCAAGAAATGGTCTCCACCAGAAATCCAAGAATGTGATCTATGGCAAGGAAACATATGTGGGGTGAGGTGTATGAGCCTCTGGTCGATGATCAATGGCCACACAACCCTATTTTTTGTCGAAAATAGCCATGAACGACCATTTTCAATGACACTGAAGGCTAACACCTACGGATTTTTGACCAAGAAATGGTCTCCACCAGAAATCCAAGAATGTGATCTATGGCAAGGAAACATATGTGGGGTGAGGTGTATGAGCCTCTAGTCGATGATAAATGGCCACACAACCCCCATTTTTTATGAAAATAGCCATGAGCGACCTTGAAAATAGCCATGAGCGACCATTTTCAATAATACTAGAGGCTAACAGCTACGGATTTTAGACCAAGAAATGGTCTCCACCAGAAATCCAAGAATGTGATCTATGGTATTGTAAATGGTCATTCTATGGCAAGGAAACATATGTGGGGTGAGGTGTACGAGCCTCTGGTCGATGATCAATGGCCACACAACCCCCATTTTGCCGAAAATAGCCATGAATGACCATTTTCAATAATACCGAAGGCTAACACCTACGGATTTTTGACCAAGAAATGGGGGTTGTGTGGCCATTGATCATCGACCAGACGCTCATACACCTCACCCCACATATGTTTCCTTGCCATAGATCACATTCTTGGATTTCTGGTGGAGACCATTTCTTGGTCAAAAATCCGTAGGTGTTAGCCTTCGGTATTATTGTAAATGGTCATTCATGGCTATTTTCGACAAAAATGGGGGTTGTGTGGCCATTGATCATCGACCAGAGGCTCATACACCTCACCCCACATATGTTTCCTTGCCATAGATCACATTCTTGATTTCTGGTGGAGACCATTTCTTGGTCAAAAATCTGTAGGTCTTAGCCTCTAATATTATTGAAAATGGTCGCTCATGGCTATTTTCATAAAAAAATGGGGGTTGTGTGGCCATTTATCATCGACTAGAGGCTCATAAATCTCACCCCACATATGTTTCCTTGCCATAGATCACATTCTTGGATTTCTGGTGGAGACCATTTCTTGGTCAAAAATCCGTAGGTGTTAGCCTTCGGTATTATTGAAAATGGTCGTTCATGGCTATTTTCGACAAAAATGGGGGTTGTGTGGCCATTGATCATCGACCAGACGCTCATACACCTCACCCCACATATGTTTCCTTGCCATAGATCACATTCTTGGATTTCTGGTGGAGACCATTTCTTGGTCTAAAATCTGTAGGTGTTAGCCTCTAGTATTATTGAAAATGGTCGCTCATGGCTATTTTCAAGGTCGCTCATGGCTATTTTCATAAAAATGGGGGTTGTGTCGCCATTGATCATACACCAGAGCCTCGTACACCTCACCCCACATATGTTTCCTTGCCATAGGTCACATTCTTGTTTTTCTGGTGGAGACCATTTCTTGGTCAAAAAATCGTAGGTGTTAGCCTTCGGTGTTATTGAAAATGGTCGTTCATGGCTATTTTCATAAAAAATGGGGGTTGTGTGGCCATTGATCATCGACCAGACGCTCATACACCTCACCCCACATATGTTTCCTTGCCATAGATCACATTCTTGGATTTCTGGTGGAGACCATTTCTTGGTCAAAAATCCGTAGGTGTTAGCCTTCGGTATTATTGAAAATGGTCGTTCATGGCTATTTTCGACAAAAATGGGGGTTGTGTGGCCATTGATCTTCGACCAGAGGCTCATACACCTCACCCCACATATGTTTCCTTGCCATAGATCACATTCTTGGATTTCTGGTGGAGACCATTTCTTGGTCAAAAATCCATAGGTGTTAGCCTTCGATATTATTGAAAATGGTCGTTCATGGCTATTTTCGACAAAAATGGGGGTTGTGTGGCCATTGATCATCGACCAGAGGCTCGTACACCTCACTACACATATGTTTCCTTGCCATAGATCACATTCTTGGATTTCTGGTGGAGACCATTTCTTGGTTAAAAACTCGTACGTGTTAGCCTTCGGTATTATTGAAAATGGTCGTTCATGGCTATTTTCGGCAAAATGGGGGTTCTGTGGCCATTGATCATCGACCAGAGGATCGTACACCTCACCCCACATATGTTTCCTTGCCATAGATCACATTCTTGGATTTCTGGTGGATACCATTTCTTGGTCAAAAATCCGTAGGTGTTAGCCTTTGGTATTTTTGAAAATGGTCGTTCATGGCTATTTTCATAAAAAATGGGGGTTGTGTGGCCATTGATCATCGACCAGAGGCTCATACACCTCACCCCACATATGTTTCCTTGCCATAGATCACATTCTTGGATTTCTGGTGGAGACCATTTCTTGGTCAAAAATCCGTACGTGTTAGCCTCTAGTATTATTGAAAATGGTCGCTCATGGCTATTTTCAAGGTTGCTCATGGCTATTTTCGACAAAAATGGGGGTTGTGTGGCCATTGATCATCGACCAGAGGCTCATACACCTCACCCCACATATGTTTCCTTGCCATAGATCACATTCTTGGATTTCTGGTGGAGACCATTTCTTGGTCAAAAATCCGTAGGTGTTAGCCTTCGGTATTATTGAAAATGGTCGTTCATGGCTATTTTCGACAAAAATGGGGGTTGTGTGGCCATTTATCATCGACTAGAGGCTCATAAATCTCACACCACATATGTTTCCTTGCCATAGATTACATTCTTGGATTTCTGGTGGAAACCATTTCTTGGTTAAAAACTCGTACGTGTTAGCCTTCAGTATTATTGAAAATGGTCGTTCATGGCTATTTTCAAGGTCGCTCATGGCTATTTTCATAAAAAATGGGTGTATGAGCGTCTGGTCGATGATCAATTGCCACACAACCCCCATTTTGTCGAAAATAGCCATGAACGACCATTTTCAATAATACCGAAGGCTAACACGTACGAGTTTTTAATCAAGAAATGGTTTCCACCAGAAATCCAAGAATGTAATCTATGGCAAGGAAACATATGTGGGGTGAGATTTATGAGCCTCTAGTCGATGATAAATGGCCACACAACCCCCATTTTTGTCGAAAATAGCCATGAACGACCATTTTCAATAATACCGAAGGCTAACACCTACAGATTTTTGACCAAGAATGGTCTCCACGAGAAATCCAAGAATGTGATCTATGGCAAGGAAACATATGTGGGGTGAGGTGTATGAGCCTCTGGTCGATGATCAATGGCCACACAACCCCCATTTTTTATGAAAATAGCCACGAGCGACCTTGAAAATAGCCATGAGCGACCATTTTCAATAATACTAGAGGCTAACACGTACGGATTTATGACCAAGAAATGGTCTCCACCAGAAATCCAAGAATGTGATCTATGGCAAGGAAACATATGAGGGGTGAGGTGTATGAGCCTCTGGTCGATGATCAATGGCCACACAACCCCCATTTTTTATGAAAATAGCCATGAACTACCATTTTCAAAAATACCAAAGGCTAACACCTACGGATTTTTGACCAAGAAATGGTCTCCACCAGAAATCCAAGAATGTGATCTATGGCAAGGAAACATATGTGGGGTGAGGTGTACGAGCCTCTGGTCGATGATCAATGGCCACAGAACCCCCATTTTGCCGAAAATAGCCATGAACGACCATTTTCAATAATACCGAAGGCTAACACGTACGAGTTTTTAACCAAAAAATGGTCTCCACCAGAAATCCAAGAATGTGATCTATGGCAAGGAAACATATGTGTAGTGAGGTGTACGAGCCTCTGGTCGATGATCAATGGCCACACAACCCCCATTTTTGTCGAAAATAGCCATGAACGACCATTTTCAATAATATCGAAGGCTAACACCTACGGATTTTTGACCAAGAAATGGTCTCCACCAGAAATCCAAGAATGTGATCTATGGCAAGGAAACATATGTGGGGTGAGGTGTATGAGCCTCTGGTCGAAGATCAATGGCCACACAACCCCCATTTTTGTCGAAAATAGCCATGAACGACCATTTTCAATAATACCGAAGGCTAACACCTACGGATTTTTGACCAAGAAATGGTCTCCACCAGAAATCCAAGAATGTGATCTATGGCAAGGAAACATATGTGGGGTGAGGTGTATGAGCGTCTGGTCGATGATCAATGGCCACACAACCCCCATTTTTTATGAAAATAGCCATGAACGACCATTTTCAATAATACCGAAGGCTAACACCTACGATTTTTTGACCAAGAAATGGTCTCCACCAGAAAAACAAGAATGTGACCTATGGCAAGGAAACATATGTGGGGTGAGGTGTACGAGGCTCTGGTGTATGATCAATGGCCACACAACCCCCATTTTTATGAAAATAGCCATGAGCGACCTTGAAAATAGCCATGAGCGACCTTTTTCAATAATACTAGAGGCTAACACCTACGGATTTTAGACCAAGAAATGGTCTCCACCAGAAATCCAAGAATGTGATATATGGCAAGGAAACATATGTGGGGTGAGGTGTATGAGCGTCTGGTCGATGATCAATGGCCACACAACCCCCATTTTTGTCAAAAATAGCCATGAACGACCATTTTCAATAATATTAGAGGCTAAGACCTACGGATTTTTTACCAAGATTGCCATAGATCACATTCTTGGATTTCTGGTGGAGACCATTTCTTGGTCTAAAATCCGTAGGTGTTAGCCTCTAGTATTATTGAAAATGGTCGCTCATGGCTATTTTCAAGGTCGCTCATGGCTATTTTCATAAAAAATGGGGGTTGTGTGGCCACCTCACTACACATATGTGGGGTGAGGTGTACGAGCCTCTGGTCGATGATCAATGGCCACACAACCCCCATTTTGCCGAAAATAGCCATGAACGACCATTTTCAATAATACCGAAGGCTAACACCTACGGATTTTTGACCAAGAAATGGTTTCCACCAGAAATCCAAGAATGTGATCTATGGCAAGGAAACATATGTGGGGTGAGGTGTATGAGCCTCTGGTCGATGATCAATGGCCACACAACCCCCATTTTTGTCGAAAATAGCCATGAACGACCATTTTCAATAATATCGAAGGCTAACACCTACGGATTTTTGACCAAGAAATGGTCTCCACCAGAAATCCAAGAATGTGATCTACGACAAGGAAACATATGTGGGGTGAGGTGTATGAGCCTCTGGTCGACGATCAATGGCCACACAACCCCCATTTTGCCGAAAATAGCCATGAATGACCATTTTCAATAATACCGAAGGCTAACACGTACGAGTTTTTAACCAAGAAATGGTTTCCACCAGAAATCCAAGAATGTAATCTATGGCAAGGAAACATATGTGGGGTGAGGTTTATGAGCCTCTAGTCGATGATAAATGGCCACACAACCCCCATTTTTTATGAAAATAGCCATGAGCGACCTTGAAAATAGCCACGAGCGACCATTTTCAATAATACTAGAGGCTAACACCTACGGATTTTAGACCAAGAAATGGTCTCCACCAGAAATCCAAGTGGCCACACAACCCCCATTTTTTATGAAAATAGCCATGAGCGACCTTGAAAATAGCCATGAGCGACCATTTTCAATAATACTAGAGGCTAACACCTACGGATTTTAGACCAAGAAATGGTCTCCACCAGAAATCCAAGAATTTGATCTATGGCAAGGAAACATATGTGGGGTGAGGTGTATGAGCGTCTGGTCGATGATCAATGGCCACACAACCCCCATTTTTGTCGAAAATAGCCATGAACGACCATTTTCAACAATACCGAAGGCTAACACCTACGTATTTTTGACCAAGAAATGGTCTCCACCAGAAATCCAAGAATGTGATCTATGGCAAGGAAACATATGTGGGGTGAGGTGTATGAGCCTCTGGTCGATGATCAATGGCCACACAACCCCCATTTTTGTCGAAAATAGCCATGAACGACCATTTTCAATAATATCGAAGGCTAACACCTACGGATTTTTGACCAAGAAATGGTCTCCACCAGAAATCCAAGAATGTGATCTACGACAAGGAAATATATGTGGGGTGAGGTGTATGAGCCTCTGGTCGACGATCAATGGCCACACAACCCCCATTTTGCCGAAAATAGCCATGAATGACCATTTTCAATAATACCGAAGGCTAACACGTACGAGTTTTTAACCAAGAAATGGTTTCCACCAGAAATCCAAGAATGTAATCTATGGCAAGGAAACATATGTGGGGTGACGTTTATGAGCCTCTAGTCGATGATAAATGGCCACACAACCCCCATTTTTTATGAAAATAGCCATGAGCGACCTTGAAAATAGCCATGAGCGACCATTTTCAATAATACTAGAGGCTAACACCTACGGATTTTAGACCAAGAAATGGTCTCCACCAGAAATCCAAGAATGTGATCTATGGCAAGGAAACATATGTGGGGTGAGGTGTATGAGCGTCTGGTCGATGATCAATGGCCACACAACCCCCATTTTTGTCGAAAATAGCCATGAACGACCATTTTCAATAATACCGAAGGCTAACACCTACGGATTTTTGACCAAGAAATGGTCTCCACCAGAAATCCAAGAATGTGATCTATGGCAAGGAAACATATGTGGGGTCAGGTGTATGAGCCTCTGGTCGATGATCAATGGCCACAGAACCCCCATTTTGCCGAAAATAGCCATGAACGACCATTTTCAATAATACAGAAGGCTAACGCGTACGAGTTTTTGACCAAGAAATGGTCTCCACCAGAAATCGAAGAATGTGATCTATGGCAAGGAAACATATGTGGGGTGAGGTGTATGAGCCTCTAGTCGACGATCAATGGCCACACAACCCCCATTTTGCCGAAAATAGCCATGAATGACCATTTTCAATAATATCGAAGGCTAACACCTACGGATTTTTGACCAAGAAATGGTCTCCACCAGAAATCCAAGAATGTGATCTATGGCAAGGAAACTTATGTGGGGTGAGGTGTATGAGCGTCTGGTCGATGATCAATGGCCACACAACCCCCATTTTTGTCGAAAATAGCCATGAACGACCATTTTCAATAATACCGAAGGCTAACACCTACGGATTTTTGACCAAGAAATGGTCTCCACCAGAAATCCAAGAATGTGATCTATGGCAAGGAAACATATGTGGGGTGAGGTGTACGAGCCTCTGGTCGATGATCAATGGCCACAGAACCCCCATTTTGCAGAAAATAGCCATGAACGACCATTTTCAATAATACCGAAGGCCAACACGTACGAGTTTTTGACCAAGAAATGGTCTCCACCAGAAATCCAAGAATGTGATCTATGGCAAGGAAACATATGTGGGGTGAGGTGTATGAGCCTCTAGTCGACGATCAATGGCCACACAACCCCCATTTTGCCGAAAATAGCCATGAATGACCATTTTCAATAATATCGAAGGCTAACACCTACGGATTTTTGACCAAGAAATGGTCTCCACCAGAAATCCAAGAATATGATCTACGACAAGGAAACATATGTGGGGTGAGGTGTATGAGCCTCTAGTCGACGATCAATGGCCACACAACCCCCATTTTGCCGAAAATAGACTTGAATGACCATTTTCAATAATATCGAAGGCTAACACCTACGGATTTTTGACCAAGAAATGGTCTCCACCAGAAATCCAAGAATGTGATCTACGACAAGGAAACATATGTGGGGTGAGGTGTATGAGCCTCTGGTCGACGATCAATGGCCAAACAACCCCCATTTTGCCGAAAATAGCCATGAATGACCATTTTCAATAATACCGAAGGCTAACACGTACGAGTTTTTAACCAAGAAATGGTTTCCACCAGAAATCCAAGAATGTAATCCATGGCAAGGAAACATATGTGGGGTGAGGTTTATGAGCCTCTAGTCGATGATAAATGGCCACACAACCCCCATTTTTTATGAAAATAGCCATGAGCGACCTTGAAAATAGCCATGAGCGACCATTTTCAATAATACTAGAGGCTAACACCTACGGATTTTAGACCAAGAAATGGTCTCCACCAGAAATCCAAGAATGTGATCTATGGCAAGGAAACAAATGTGGGGTGAGGTGTATGAGCGTCTGGTCGATGATCAATGGCCACACAACCCCCATTTTGCCGAAAATAGCCATGAATGACCATTTTCAATAATACCGAAGGCTAACACGTACGAGTTTTTAACCAAGAAATGGTTTCCACCAGAAATCCAAGAATGTAATCTATGGCAAGGAAACATATGTGGGGTGAGGTTTATGAGCCTCTAGTCGATGATAAATGGCCACACAACCCCCATTTTTTATGAAAATAGCCATGAGCGACCTTGAAAATAGCCATGAGCGACCATTTTCAATAATACTAGAGGCTAACACCTACGGATTTTAGACCAAGAAATGGTCTCCACCAGAAATCCAAGAATGTGATCTATGGCAAGGAAACATATGTGGGGTGAGGTGTATGAGCGTCTGGTCGATGATCAATGGCCACACAACCCCCATTTTTGTCGAAAATAGCCATGAACGACCATTTTCAATAATACCGAAGGCTAACACCTACGGATTTTTGACCAAGAAATGGTCTCCACCAGAAATCCAAGAATGTGATCTATGGCAAGGAAACATATGTGGGGTGAGGTGTATGAGCGTCTGGTCGATGATCAATGGCCACACAACCCCCATTTTTGTCGAAAATAGCCATGAACGACCATTTTCAATAATACCAAAGGCTAACACCTATGGATTTTTGACCAAGAAATGGTCTCCACCAGAAATCCAAGAATGTGATCTATGGCAAGGAAACATATGTGGTGTGAGGTGTATGAGCGTCTGGTCGATGATCAATGGCCACACAACCCCCATTTTTGTCGAAAATAGCCATGAACGACCATTTTCAATAATACCGAAGGCTAACACGTACGGATTTTTAACCAAGAAATGGTCTCCACCAGAAATCCAAGAATGTGATCTATGGCAAGGAAACATATGTGGGGTGAGGTGTATGAGCCTCTGGTCGATGATCAATTGCCACACAACCCCCATTTTTGTCGAAAATAGCCATGAATGACCATTCAAGAATGTGATTTATGGCAAGGAAACATATGTGGGGTGAGGTGTATGAGCGTCTGGTCGATGATCAATGGCCACACAACCCCCATTTTTGTCGAAAATAGCCATGAACGACCATTTACAATAATACCGAAGGCTAACACGTACGGATTTTTAAACAAGAAATGGTCATTCATGGCTATTTTCGACAAAAATGGGGGTTTTGTGGCCATTGATCATCGACCAGAGGCTCATACACCTCACCCCACATATGTTTCCTTGCCATAGATCACATTCTTGGATTTCTGGTGGAGACCATTTCTTGGTCAAAAATCCGTAGGTCTTAGCCTCTAATATTACTGAAAATGGTCGCTCATGGCTATTTTCATAAAAAAATGGGGGTTGTGTGGCCATTTATCATCGACTAGAGGCTCATAAATCTCACCCCACATATGTTTCCTTGCCATAGATCACATTCTTGGATTTCTGGTGGAGACCATATCTTGGTCAAAAATCCGTAGGTGTTAGCCTTCGGTATTATTGAAAATGGTCGTTCATGGCTATTTTCGGCAAAATGGGGGTTGTGTGGCCATTGATCATCGACTAGAGGCTCATAAACCTCACCCCACATATGTTTCCTTGCCATAGATCACATTCTTGGATTTCTGGTGGAGACCATTTCTTGGTTAAAAATCCGTACGTGTTAGCCTTTGGTATTTTTGAAAATGGTCATTCATGGCTATTTTCGGCAAAAATGGGGGTTGTGTGGCCATTGATCGTCGACCAGAGGCTCATACACCTCACCCCACATATGTTTCCTTGCCATAGATCACATTCTTGGATTTCTGGTGGAGACCATTTCTTGGTCAAAAATCCGTAGGTGTTAGCCTTCGGTATTATTGTAAATGGTCATTCATGGCTATTTTCGACAAAAATGGGGGTTGTGTGGCCATTGATCATCGACCAGAGGCTCATACACCTCACCCCACATATGTTTCCTTGCCATAGATCACATTCTTGGATTTCTGGTGGAGACCATTTCTTGGTCAAAAATCCGTACGTGTTAGCCTTTGGTATTTTTGAAAATGGTCGTTCATGGCTTGGTCGATGATCAATGGCCACACAACCCCCATTTTTTATGAAAATAGCCATGAGCGACCATTTTCAATAATACTAGAGGTTAAGACCTACGGATTTTTGACCAAGAAATGGTCTCCACCAGAAATCCAAGAATGTGATCTATGGCAAGGAAACATATGTGGGGTGAGGTGTATGAGCCTCTGGTCGATGATCAATGGCCACACAACCCCCATTTTTGTCGAAAATAGCCATGAACGACCATTTTCAATGACACTGAAGGCTAACACCTACGGATTTTTGACCAAGAAATGGTCTCCACCATAAATCCAAGAATGTGATCTATGGCAAGGAAACATATGTGTAGTGAGGTGTATGAGCCTCTGGTCGAAGATTAATGGCCACACAACCCCCATTTTTGTCGAAAATAGCCATGAATGACCATTTTCAAAAATACCAAAGGCTTACACATTCGGATTTTTGCCCAAGAAATGGTCTCCACCAGAAATCCAAGAATGTGATCTATGGAAAGGAAACATATGTGGGGTGAGGTGTATGAGCCTCTGGTCGACGATCAATGGCCACACAACCCCCATTTTTGTCGAAAATAGCCATGAACGACCATTTTCAATAATACCGAAGGCTAACACCTACGGATTTTTGACCAAGAAATGGTCTCCACCAGAAACCCAAGAATGTGATCTATGGCAAGGAAAA